>NC_064643.1:222046486-222346486 GCF_023864345.2 Schistocerca serialis cubense | reverse complement strand
TTCCTGTTCTGAGTACCCATACAATTTTTTTCAAATATCCGACCAACTCCAACCGTCCGCTGACACGACTGATTGCTGGAGAAGCGACGGGGCGTGGTGGAGCACCCGCCGAGGCAAAGAGCTCCAGCGGCCTGGAGGTGGAACTGGAGACAGAGTGAGTGGCGGGTGTGGTAGGGTTGAGGAGAGAGAGGGGGGGGGGGGGGGTGAGGAAGGCGTTGCGGGGGTGTCCCCTGCAGGAGACAATTAGCACGCCTTCTGTTGCTGCCGCCGACGCCGACGCCGCCGACGTATAAAATGCTAATTGCGCTAACTCTTTTAGCGCCTTACAATCAGACTAAAAGCTTTAATTCATTAACTCGTGCGCTGCAAGTCGTCGTCTCCAGGCGGCACCCGCCGACACGGAAGATGTCGTCGGAATTTGTGTCATCTTGCCGCCGCTTTTTGCACCTCTGCATCTCGGCGCGGCTGGAAATCTCCTGCCACCAAAGAGCTCGGGGATTTGCGCA
The DNA here is from genome assembly GCF_023864345.2 of Schistocerca serialis cubense. NCBI lineage: Eukaryota > Metazoa > Arthropoda > Insecta > Orthoptera > Acrididae > Schistocerca > Schistocerca serialis. The sequence continues at coordinate 222,345,980 of NC_064643.1, read as the reverse complement.
CGAGTGGCTGTTCCGCGGCCTCCTATTGTGATAGATCCTCGCGTTTCCTTCAGGTTAACGTGAGTTACTCGTCGGTGGGTAGAGAAACTTTGATGCGGTATGTGCAGAAAATTTTCAGACGAATATTCGGTCTCCTCATTCTCTTTTTCGTTTGGCCAACAGCTTAATCAGAGTGGTTTGTTTGTAGAAAACCTTTGGAATGCGCCTGGGGTCGCGTCAAGCAGTTTCGCGCCGATGTCAGAAGTCGTTCATTTGGTTCACGATTGAAACTTTGCATTTAGCTACCAAAGAAGCAGAGCCACGAAATCCTTTTAATACATCCTTTTGCTTGTGACTTAGTGCGTTCTTTGATTAGCACTCCGTCTTCCGTTTTCAGGCCACGAGTGGCCTACCGGGGTCATCTGACCGCCGTGTCATCCTCCATGGAGGATGCGGAGAGGAGGGACGTGGGGTCAGCACACCGCTCTCCCGCTCGTTATGATGGTATTCTTGACCGAAGCCGCTACTATTCGGACGAGTAGCTCCTCAATTAGCATCACGAGGCTGAGTGCACCCCGAGAAATGGCAACAGCGCATGACGGCCTGGATGGTCCCCATCCAAGTGCCGACCACGCCCGACAGCGCTTAACTTCGGTGATCTCACAGGAACCGGTGTAACCACTGAGGCAATGCCGTTCCCTCCTTTGATTAGGAAAGTTACTAAATACCCTGTCCAATTGCCGGCCGGGGTGGCCGAGCGGTTCTAGGCGCTCCAGTCCGGAACCGCGCTGCTGCTACGGTCGTAGGTTCGAATCCTGCCTCGGGCATGGATGTGTGTGATGTCCTTAGGTTTAAGTAGTTCTAAGTCTAGGCGACTGATGGCCTCAGATGTTGAGTCCCATAGTGCTCAGAGCCATTTGAACTATTTTTTTGCAACCGTTGTGGGAGATGCTGGTCTGGCTGCAATGCGTCTGCCAAGTGCGTTCCAGACATGCTCAGTCCGGTGAACAAGCTGGCCACTCCATTCGTTCAGTTCCTTCAGCTTCAAGCATGCTGTCCACCAGTGCAGCTCTGTGAGGACGAGCGTTATCGTCCACCAGAAGAAACCCATCTCCTATGGCACCAGCGTAGGACACAACAAAAGGTCGAAGGATATGGTCTCTATACCTCTCAGCAGTCAAAGCACCGTTCCGAACGGCATAGAGATCCGTACGTCCGCCACTACCGACTCCTGCCCACACCATTCGTCCGCCACTACGACATGGTGATGTTTCCTGCACATAAGCAGGATTGTTCCGAGCTCCACGTTCTATCCAGATGAGGGAATGACGATTGTCCGACTGAACACAAAATCTTGACGCATCTGTGAATAGCACCCGGCGCCATGCGCTACATCTGTTGTCTGAAGTCGCGTCCAGGTCCTGGGAATTACAACTTCGGACATACCAATAGCTGCAGCCACCTTCCTGTGCGTTTTTCCTGCTTCCATCCGTCCTATGGCTCTCCATGCTATAGCTTCCGGTAAGTCACGTAGTTGTTGCATTGCACTACCTGCTCACTACGCTATCTGAACCCAGCTGCTTGTGTAATTCGTTTAGTAGAGTAAACACAAGTTAACACCAACCCCCTCTGCAGCAACTTTCGGTTATTACCACTATCTCGGTGATCGTAATGTTATTGTCTCCACTCCGTAGAACTGACAGAAAGACGTCGAACCATTTTAGTTCATTCTGCCGATGACAGTACTTCAGCACCTAGATATCTCAGTTGATCTCGTAATTGTTTTGACCAGTGAACATCATGAATACCTTTGATCAGAGTGTGTACTGTAGGAAAGAGATAGTTGTACGATAGCCTCTCTTGGGCGCAGAGGTCTGGCGAAATAAAAGCACATGAATTTGTAAAATGAGCAGGTAGTTCTGACAGAAATTTCCTCGTGTTGGTATTTGTGCACACGCGTACGGAACACATGCTTTCCCCGCAGCGAGCTCGTGTGCAGTAAGAAGCATAAATTAAATATTGTTTGTAGTAAACTCGTGGCTGGCGGCTCGCTATTAAAGCGCAGTCTATAACAGTGACAGCAGCGGGCCGTTTTGTTTTATCGGTGATGTGCGTGTCGTAATTTACAGATGTGGGCGGCGCCGGCCTCTCGCCGAGAGCGCAAATTTGCAGCCATAAAGCCGTACATCAAACGAGCGGCGTAAATCATGGCGGCGCAGGTGTGGCGGCATCAATTTTGTTTTTCAGGCGTTTGCAGCGAGACTGACCGGCACTCACTCGCCACTCGATCTTGGAGCCGTTAAAAAATGGAGTGCCTGCTGTCTGGTGCACGTTGACAATTTTATCTCGCCAAGACAGACACTGACTGATGTCCGCGGTTTAATTGATTGCTTCGCTTGAAGTGCCTTCATTACAGAGCCTTCTGTGTTTTTCTTGCTATGTCCTACCTTGCGTATTACTCTAGACGCACAACCAGTAACATTTCTCCATAACAAATGGGGTCATGTGTTGCCTCTCCGCCTCTCTAGTTGTTCCACGTTTGGCAGTGAGACCACTTTTACCACCGATTTCATTGTGTTCGGATACATGTTCTGTATCATTCAATTCAAATTCTGAAGGTGGCAGGGGTAAAATACAGGGAGCGAAAGGCTATTTACAATTTGTACAGAAACCAGATGGCAGTTATAAGAGTCGAGGGGCATGAAAGGGAAGCAGTGGTTGGGAAAGGAGTGAGACAGGGTTGTAGCCTGTCCCCGATGTTATTCAAGCTGTATATTGAGCAAGCAGTAAAGGAAACAAAAGAAATATTCGGAGTAGGTATTAAAATTCATGGAGAAGAAGTAAAAACTTTAAAGTTTGCCGATGACATTGTAATTCTGTCAGAGACAGCAAAGGACTTGGAAGAGCAGTTGAACGGAATGAACAGTGTCTTGAAAGGAGGATATAAGATGAGCACCAACAAAAGCAAAACAAGGATAATGGAATGTAGTCAAATTAAATCGGGTGATGCTGAGGGAATTAGATTAGGAAATGAGACACTTAAAGTAGTAAAGGAGTTTTGCTATTTAGGGAGTAAAATAACTGATGATGGTCGAAGTAGAGAGGAAATAAAATGTAGACTGGCAATGGCAAGGAAATCGTTTCTGAAGAAGAGAAATTTGTTAACATCGAGTATAGATTTAAGTGTCAGGAAGTCGTTTCTGAAAGTATTTGTATGGAGTGTAGCCATGTATGGAAGTGAAACATGGACGATAACTAGTCTGGACAAGAAGAAAATAGAAGCTTTCGAAATGTGGTGCTACAGAAGAATGCTGAAGATTAGATGGGTAGATCACGTAACTAATGAGGAGGTATTGAATAGGATTGGGGAGAAGAGAAGTTTGTGGCACAACTTGACTAGAAGAAGGGATCGGTTGGTAGGACATGTTTTGAGGCATCAAGGGATCACAAATTTAGCATTGGGGGGCAGCGTGGAGGGTAAAAATCGTAGAGGGAGACCAAGAGATGAATACACTAAGCAGATTCATTAGGATGTAGGTTGCAGTAGGTACTGGGAGATGAAGAAGCTTGCACAGGATAGAGTAGCATGGAGAGCTGCATCAAACCAGTCTCAGGACTGAAGACCACAACAACAACAACAACATGTGCTCAATTTTTTGCAGTATCATAAAGGTCAAAAACTGTTTTATTATTATTTATTATTATTATTATTATTATTATTATTATTATAGCTTCAGAAAAATCTCATTTGAGTCTATACAGATGTGGAATATAATAATATGAATACCCATTTGTCACTCTTCACTACAATTCCATGAAACATTATAAATAATTAGTATTGGTAAATGGCTGAACAAAATGTAACAAATGACAAAGTACATGAAAGACAACGTCTCCTACATTTTTTAATGTTGAGCTGGTAAATTAGTTTGGAAAACTGCCAACAGGGGTGCCACTGACCATAGTAGCTGGCACCTACCTGGAGCTAGTCGAGTAGTTACCATTGTCACTGGACTCTACGCCTTGTTAGATTCTGGATTCTGTATATGAGTCAGTAGAAAATGTAACCTCATAGGATCACGTTGTTTTCTGTCTGTCTCTCTGTCCGATAGTTAAGACTTATTTTCCTCAGGAACGAGTAGAGTTATCAAGTTGGAATTTATATCAAATACTGAGGCCTATGATCCCCTGGCGGCGTAAAAAATTTCAGGTTGTAAGTCAGTGCAATCAGAAAGATGTGACCATATTTTGATACTTGCAGACGCACTCATCGAAACTTATAGGGTACTTCCCCTTGCCCTAGAATCATGAAATTCGGCCAGAAGCAAAGTTTCATAGCACAAGTAAAGAAAGAATATCCGAAAATTGTTAATCTGTAATTATATCACATAAAAATATTATTTTACCACTAGAAACTTGCATTACTTTCGTATTTGTCAAAAATCTCTGGAACTACTGTAGGAATTTTGATCTGGTTTTCAGCAATAAGTAGAGTGATTCACGAGAAATGTTTGTGTGTATAATTTAGAAATATTTGCTGCTAATTGGTTGAGCTACTATTAAGTGAATCCCCCAGCTGTTTTCTTTTCTTCCTCCTTCTACAGTGCTTGCTCCATATTTAACCAATGTTCGACGTAACCTGTCCATCCTAATCAACTCCTTCCCACAGTTAGATGAGTACTGGCTCGCACAAACAATACTTGTCATGCTGCTGTGGAGTAAGTTGGCTCAACGTATTTGGAGCGATAGGGAATCATATATGCATCCAAATCTGCATCGCTTCCCTTCAACATACCAACTGAATGTTGCGATGGTTACCTGTAAACGTCACAGCCGTTTTCCTGGCAGTATTCACCGTCATTTCAGTGATCAATTCAATATTTACGACCTTCGTTTCCCTTTTATAATAGTGCTATTCTTGGGCACTGACGTTTCTGTCTGTATACTGAAATTTTAAGTAATATCCTGTGCTACAGCTTCGATGTAACTGGTGAAAATTAATTACGTTTTTCGTGTTGAACTATCATGATTAATTGCTTCACTATTACTTTTATAGTAGTTGTGCTTATGATTCATAATGTTGTTTAACTAAGACGCTTACACAAGAAAAACTGCTTCCGTGCGTCATTGTAGACACTGGATAACAAGAATTTAATGTTACATATGCCTCTCTGAATAATTAGTATGGTTGACGTGGAGCTCTCACGTGCGTGTACACACAGTCAGCGAATTAAGCTATATGCAATTAAGCAAATGGCTGTAATGGAACCGCGTTAGGAACTTCCCCCTCCGACTGTAACTCTATTGTACTGTTGTTAGAGGCACTATGATAGCTTTTGGTTGTTTTATTCGTCTATATCGGATATACATGCCATCGCGATAGAATTCTACGGCAGTCATATTAACTGAGTGAAAGTTATCTCTCTGCTAGATAATCAAGAAGCAGTTAAGTGGTTGCAGGCTAAGCCTCGTATCTGCTTGCATCTTGGACATTTCTTAGAGGTACGATGAACACATAAAAGGCGCAGTGGGCTATCTTTATAGCCAAGTTCCACAGATGCGTACAAGTGAAGTTCCTAAGGAAAAACATAACGAAGAAACTCACAGAGTTTGTTAAGAATCTGGTATACAGTCTCTCCTGAACGCTTGTTCAATCAGACAAAGACAAAAATGAAAATGTTGTGTAAGGCTAAGTTTTGCACCCAGACGTCTACGACCTTCGGTTCGAGGACACGTCTACTCGTAATTTACAGCTAGATCTTTAGCTCCAAGCATACTTACTTGCTGACCCTCGGCTGAGGAAAATCAATTACAGCAGCAGAATATTTTCCAACTATTAGCATAAATCATGTTGATGACAATTCACCAAGTGTTCAATTAACATCAACTTAACTCACAGTAGCAACTTAATGGCTAGGTGACGTTTCTGAATGATGTCACATTTCCACGAGAATTCATTTCTAACCTGTAGTGACTGTCTGAGAATGCAAAAAAGTTGCGTTTAAACTCTCTGCGACATTAGATGCGCAGCACGCTATGGCGTATGTCAGCGCAGAATACGAAGCATTGATTTAGTGACAAGGTCTCAGTTTGCTGTTGAGAGAAACTAGATTCATGAACAGATCGGTCGGTTCATTTGACAGATTTAATGTAAAGTTTAGTTTAGTTTGTTCTTTATTCTCTGAGACAGTTAAATTTTTATGACTGAATTATTTCCACTTACCTAGCTGAAGTTCAATCTGTTTGCAATGATTATTGGTCATTATTCGAGTGGCAGATGAGCCGACACCTATTAAATCTTTATTAAGAGAGCAAACGAATAAAAAAGAAACTTTGATCAGATAAACAAACTAAGAAACTGCAACCAGTTCAGCATTTTATGATATTTCTGCTGGCGGAATAATTTGAACAATACGAGTGTGTTTCGTAGTGTATGTCATGACTTACCAATTGATTTAATCTAGTTCAGTCATTCCTCCTCAAAACGAAGCCATCTGATTTAATTGAAACACGGGTGATATCTTTGTGATCAACAGGACCTGTGTGTCTTAGGCTTCGCTATTATTTGATGTTAAAGATGTTTTCCACCGCTTTGCAATTGGATTTCTTGACTGTAGCTTATTTGGAGGAAGGTCTTTCAGAAGTTGATGGATTAGTTGTCTTTGTATATGATTGACGTGATGTAGTTTCCTCAGTACGTTACCTACAGTCATAGGTGTACTGTCAGACAGTATTCAGTAAGCGGATATACTGAGATAAGGGCTGCTGTATAGAGAAATGATGCATCAACCTCTCATGAAATGTTAAATAATTTCTTTATAATGTTACATGGCTTGGGATTCATACCACCTCTTGGAAAACATTTACCTCGAACTGTTGCTTTGTTGTGTTACTGTCCGCGTGAAATACATATACATCTGTCTTTGATGTATTTGGACTGAATTTTCAGTTCTTACAGTATGAATTCGAGGTTTATGCGTTCTTGGAAATGGCGGATGGCCTATCTTGTAGTGTAGTATTGAAACTGCCAAAGCTAAGTGATCAGCAAAAAGAACTACGATAGGCAAACTTCATTCATTCTGATTTCTAGAAAAGAACAAGGTCATGTGCAGTACCTATTATATTCTTCAGTGTAGTATAATTAGTGGTCCAAATAGACATCAACTGTGTTTTTCCATCAGTTTATTTTCTTTATGTATTAGGCCCTTTAGAACACTGGATAAATGTTCGAGGTTTCTTACGGCTGAATATATAACTCATTTCTACGTGTCGGTAAGTCTGACTAATGCACAGAACCGAAAATTTTTCGATCTATACTTCAGTTTATACATGTTTATGGAACTGCTTAAGGCCAGCAACTGTGTTTTAAATTTGTGAAATAATATTCATTTGCACAACGAGTTGCGGTTGCATGCTGCCAAATCACGTGCATTACAGTTACATCTACATTGACGTGAAGTGTATTGAGGATATTTGGTGGATGTACCAGTGAAATTAAGTACCCGATTATAACAATATTTGCTGGGAATTTGTCTAACACACAGATCACCGTAATAACGTATCACCTTCCCTTAACATTTCACATTTAGTTGCTTACGCCTTTCCAGAGACTTTTCGTTCCTTAATGATGTGCATCTCAGTGTGAAACTGTTAAGGGAAAATGATGTATTCATTACTGTGCGTTGTGTGTCAGATCAATAAATTACGAAACATAATTTCACTGTCACACCAAGTAAATAGTATTCACCGTTGGGTGGCTTGCGGAGTATCAATGTAGATGTAGTGTACATGAAAATGTGATGTAGCTGATGATAGCAACGTGCTGCCAAAACATGTCGTGCCTGTAAATATTCGCAAAACGTGACTGAAGCTGTAAACATTATTTCATAAATTTTTGGTCCAACACTAAATTTATGAAATTTGTGGTGCTACTTGATTCGATGTTTGACTCACGACAACACTCTTGTTAATGGAATTAAAGTAAATGAAGACTGGTCGAGCATAAAACTTCATAGAACGTTAATGATGCAAAGGTAGCAACATAAGACAATGTTTGACACTTTCATTTGATACGATCTGCTACGAACAATGAAGAATAAGCTGCTGAATTTGAAGTTTGGAAAGACATAATATGTGACGTATGTTTCAAATTATTATCAATGTTAACAACCAGAAACACCTCAAACTTCGTTTCATTCATCGGTTTTTCACTCTTGCGGCACTGTTGTGTGGAACGTTTCCGTCGCCGGATTGTTTTCCAGTGTACCCGTTGATATTACGTATCGTCATCATAATCATCATCATCATCATCATCGTCATAATCATAATCACGCTACACAGTAATGTATGGCACTTGTTAATCAGTCAGTCACTAGTCATGAAACGATTCTCTTATCAAGCTTGCTCTTCTTCACCTTTGGCAGTAAGAATATATATGAAAACATAAATTAGGTTTTGTTAGTGGTATTAAGTGTGTGGTTATGAAAGGCGATAAATTAAGCATACGGTTATGAATAGAGAAACAATAAGAGTTTCGAAGCCACACATCATCTCTCTTGTTTGCGTCACAGCCAGTGTCAAAACGTTAAATGCATACTTGCACACTGGAGACAAAGGTAATTAGATACGGCATATATGGAAGGTAATTTCCGAAGCTTTCCTCGACAGGAAAGTGTTTATGCCGCGCAAGTACTTGTTACTCATTTGCTACCTGTCATTTTTAATGAGCCCTGCGTTACGTCCGTGAGCGCTTAGCAATACGCCTTCAGTCTTGTGCGTTAAGATTCGTTTTTCGTCTCCTCTGAAGACTAAACGTTAGCCTCCGTTGAGAAAACTGTTTCGGATCTACGTGCTAAGTATTTTTTCTTTTTATTTTCTGATCTTTAATGTCTCTTCGACAAAGGCATCGCCAGCTCTGGTAAGGGACTGACAAAGGAGGATTATGCCCATGTTAAATACGCGTCTAATGACGATACGAAGCAACGTTGTCTCCCCACTGAACAGAAGCGGTGTCTACAAGACGAGTTGCAAAGACTGTACATCATACTACATAGGGAAAAAAACCGTATTAGTGCGCATAGGACCTGGCCTCTGAGGGTTCCGTAAAAAATTAATTATGTAGATAGATAGTACGTCTATACGTTTCGATGACTGAGCTTGCGAATATCAAAATGTGTAGCATAACTGACCGTATCTTTGGACTGCATTGACTTAGAAGGTAAAGTTTTGTTACTGTGCAAAGAGACTATAGACCTTAGTATTTGAAGTAAATTTCAGCTTGATACCTCTACTCACTCCTGAGAAAATGGAGTCTTAACAGATGGACAACAAAGTGATCCTATATGGTTGGTAATGATAGAAGCTGCAGAAATGAATTAAAATCTTTATCATGGTTGCCACTTGAACCTGGGTCACCTTGGTTCCTACTCAGGTGTGCTAGCCATTACACCACCACAGCATTATAGCTAACACAACTGCATGGAGCAATCTCTAGTCCAGTGCCTTGCGTAACAAGCTTCAGTACACAGCATCGGTTTATTTTCCTCTTCTTAGCTCGTCACTATTGCCGAAGTTCTCTGGTGTTGAAATAGTATCCCAGCATCATACGTAACGGGGAAATCCTGCCCGTACCTCATGCGTAGGTGATCTATAGATCTGATATAATTAACCTTTCCTTGAGCATTTGAGTCTCATCTTTATCTACGATAAATATAGAAGCTGAAGATATAAATTACAATTTGTGCTGAAAATGTGAGATGAAGTCCATGCACAGGTGTTAGATTTAATGCTGCGTGGTGTAATAGCTAGCAGACCTTCCTTGTAGACAAGTTCCAGCCAGAATACAAATATTAAATCGTTTCCTCAGCTTCTATCATTATCGTAGATAAAGATGACAGCCAAATGTCTCAACGCAAATTTAATATATCAGCTCCTTAGATCCTATAAGTGTTCCATTTTTACCGATTAAGGTACGGAAGAGTAAAAACAAGTGAATCAGTGTGCACAAAACTTAAATAATACCACTGAAGCAGTAAACAGTAGAAAACAGGCTCTCCCTTTACGCAAGGCTGATGCGGATACCAGAAACTCTAGATGTAGATATTCTCCACTATGGGCACAGTGAACAGAAAGTGTCTGCTTGAAATACTGAAGATAAAGAAGAGCCACGAGGACCAACCTCCTCAAAGAATAAACAGGGTCCTCAGCGACTAAACAACTCTTTAAAATGACTTCATATTCGCTATCGACTGTACTCTTTATTACAATATCCAATATTTCAACTGCGACATTAGGTCATTTCAAGTGGTTACAGCTGCAGTCAATATATTCATCAATGTTAGACGTACCAGTGACAAAAATATATCCATGTTTCACAGTACAGCGCTGAATAAACTAAAAATTATTGACGTTCGGAAAACACAGCAGTAGGCAACATTAATACCAAGAAGGAAAATGATGTGAGCCTCTTTAGCACGTGTCAACCTTTGTCGTATTCGCCGTGTGTGCAAAGTATAAAATACATTACCACGTTATGAGAAGACATAATAAAACATACAGATAAATACAGCCCTCTTAACTAAATTTACCGGTATGTGACAGTTGGGATAAAAACTGAAGAAACTACAATGGTTCTTACAGCATATGTCAGTAACCAACATCGTACTGGTGAAAGCAGGAGGGAATCCGCTTCAGTGTGTTTACATCGTTTTCAAGGATTACGTTTAAGACACGCACAGGCGTCGTGGACAAAACTTTTGGTAGCATAGACAAACATACTCCTAGGTGCTAAGCTTAAGGTAATGGGATAACGACGACAATCACACTTTATTCACGGCGAAAAAAATACACGTAAGTCTATAAACTATAAAATACATTAAAACATTACTTGCTCATGAAGATGCATTCAACAACCAGCCACAGTTACAAAAGTTCTAACATTACTTAGTTTTCTGTAGTGTATACCGGTTGTCCCAGAAGAAATGATCAGTATTCATGGAGTTAACAGAAATGATCATTCGATGCAAATAAGGCTGGTAAACATGGGCTCTCTCATGCAAACCTTGAGAGCTGTGAACACTTCTTCATCTTCGGTACCGTGAAACACATCTCTTCTACATCAATCTCTTTGCTTTCCATTTCCTGTGGGATAGAATTGTGGACGAAAATAAGGAAAAATGTCGAGTAAACTAGGGCTCTAAAGTGTATACCTTAAAAGCTTTGATCAGTTCTTCATCTTCACTATACTAAAATACGTCTCTTCTACTGAACGAGAGCTCATAACTCTTAAGGTATGCATTTTAGAGCACCTGTTTACTGGACGTTTTTGTTTCGAAAGATCGTTTCTGGCATGTGCCTGAATATTTTCCTGGGACACCCTGTGTGGTATGTCATGCACTGTTTGACATGTAGGCGTCATGCTGCAAGGAACCATAAATGCAGATACATTCTTGTGTGTCAGATGTACAAGCACAACCCCTATACGAATTATGACAAATATACAGTGAGGAAATTATTGAACTAAATGAGAAAAACATAAAGTAATTACAAACTACAGCGTGCACACACTTTATTTAACATGTAAATGTCACTACAGATATTCAGATTTAGGTTATGACATGTTCTATATGCGTGCCAACATTGACGATGGTATGTCGCAGACGAACAGCGACATTCTATATCACCCACTGAAGTGTCAGAACATCGATGCTGTCAATGACGTCCTGAATGGCTGTTTTCAGCTCAGCAATAGTTATGGGGGTTATTGCTGTACACCTTGTTTGTAATGTAGCCCCACAAAAGAGAGTCGCATGTGTTCAGATTCGGAGAATATGGCGGCCAACCGTTGCCCATACTAGTGGCCCCTAGGTACTTCAGAGCCAGATCCTCAATGTTGGAGTCGAGCTCAGTCTTGCATGAACCCCATCTTGCCGAAATCAGGGTCACTTTGGATAATGGGGATGACATCATCTCCCAAACCCTTCACGTACCGTTGGGTAGTCACCGTGCTACCAAGGAATATCGCACCAATTATTCCGTGACAGGACGGTACACACACACACACACACACACACACACACACACACACACACACACACACACACACACACACACACACACAGTCACCCGTTGAGGGTGAAGAGACTTCTCGATGGCGAAATGCGGATTCTCAGTCCCCCAAATGCGCCAATTTTGCTTACTGACAACCCCATCCAAATGAAAATGGGCCTCGTCACTAAACCAAACCGTACAGCGCATACTAATTTCGATCGCGCCCCGCGGCCATCAGTGCAGTTTGAACGCCCTAACGCAAACGGTTTGGAAGTTACGACGACTTTTTTTCAAAACTGTTAAGGCTTTCGTGGCCACTTGTTGACAAACTGCCTATTGACTTCTGTATCGGGTTCTTCGGCCGACGTTCATCTAATGATTTTACTAATGTTTCGCCAGCACGAGTGGCTGGCATTGTCAAAGCTTCACCCCTCATTGAAGGTGGTGAACTGGAGCCGAGCTCGCGGCCGCAGACTATATGTACCTGGCGCGCCGAAGTCCGAGGGCTTCTCCTCGGTCATTTTCGGTGCGGTTCTCCTCTTGACTTTATTTCACATAGGTCAATACTTCTCACACTGTATCATGCTTACATTTGATTACAGGTGCACTATTTTATGCTCCACAGTCAACATGTGATTTATTGTCTTACGTAAGCGATGAGACATGTGGGGCAGGTGCAGGCGTCTCGCCACAAAGAAATCAAACAGTGCAGATGCAATGCTGTGTAAAAAGGCTTCAGTTCTCCCCTCGATACTGTACAAAAAAATAAAGTTAGCAGAAATTATCAAGAAGGTTTTTGGTATGATGTCTGGATTCACGCTTTTCGTGACGACTTCCCGAGATCCAGGAATGAGTGAGGCAGACAGGTGGCGACGCGACCGGGAAGTCGCCTAAAATCCTCGCACTGGTTGACTGACCCGTCGCCAGGGAGTTTGGACGAGATCCGGTTCGGCCGCCAGGTTAGGAACTGACCGCTTAATCCAGGCGCTTACAGCGGCCGAGCACCACCCATTTTACGACCGCTAAATTTCCCAGCTTTATAGAGACTCCTGATGCGATTAACACTCGGTCCCGTGGGAACCTGACGTCGGACACATAAATCTGAAGGACGTCGGCCTCATAGGGCAATTTCCATACGATTCTCAGCCGCAAGTGGTATGTCAGTCACTTATCAGACGATCAGCTGTCACCCGTTACGCGTGGATGGTCTAGAAACAGTTCAGATGTCCTGAATCAAATAACATTAGTTACTAGTCGACCATTTGTGATTTATGCATTCGCGCCCCATTTTTGTAATTCTAGTTGGACTTTTCCTTTATATGACCTTTTTGCGAATATGGATGAATTTTCAAACGAATTCATATGTACTGTCTAGGAGCGCAAAAGAACTCTATCAGCTACAGTTCTCCACAAAATAAAACTTGGTTCATTCAAATGGAGCAGTTATTTTGCTCAGATGAGGTAGCTATCTGATTCCATTTTTGGACTTATGTTGAACACGTAAAATCTGAAATCGTGGTTTCAGATTGTGTGTGCACCGTCCACAAAGCCCCAGCCGTAACGGATATCAGATTGGCAATGGTATAAGCTTTCGTTCGTCCTCTTTCACACAAGGCCAAGACAGCAGAGAAATCTCTATTCTTATCGAGTTTTTAAGTTTGAGATAACACCGAAAGCAAGTATTATTCATATGTGCATGAGAATTTCTCGACGGCTAAGATGAACTTTAAAGGCATATAACGTCAAGACGTCACTTCGTCGCACTGCTGCAGATAGTAACTCTATTGGTCGAAAAAACTGCAGCGTACAGACTTCCACGTAGGAGCAAGAGATACGCAAAATAATATAAAAGCGCTGCAAAAAAAAATTCCTACTGGAGTGTACCACCATCCAAGAAACCTTGCCTCACAACAACCTTGTGTATCGTCCGATTTGTCACGTCTAATAAATATGTACAAGAAATTTTGTTTTTTGATGAACTGTAAACTCAAAAGTTTTTTACATATCTTTTTATAGGTTTTCAATGTGCCCCTTCCCCTCCCAAAATCCCTTAAGATGCACTGTATATGTCAGTGCGGTATTCAAATTGTCCCCACACTGCAGCGAGCATGCGTTGAGTTACAGAGTCCACAGCTGCTGTTATCCGATGTCTCAGTTCATTCATTGCTATTGGTAACGGAAGCACACAAACAGGGTATTTTATAAGCCCCACAAGAAACAATCACATACAGTCGTGTCCGGTGACCTTGGAGGCCAGTAATGTAAGGCTGAGTCATTTGGTCCAGTGCGACCTATCCATCGTTCATTAATCCTTTGATTTAAAAATTCTTGCACTTCTAGATGCTGCTACATAGCGGGAACCATGTAAAACTAGAGTTTTCTCTCTACAACAGTACGATGTTCGCACACTTATCTTAACGAACATAATAGTTATGAATTTTTTTTTAAATCGGTTTGTTCTTCTTGATATTTTGATTCTTTTTCCCACAGTTCAATACACATTCTTCCTGCTTTCCTGCTTCAAAAATGGTTCAAATGGCTCCGAGCACTATGGGACTTAACTTCTAAGGTCATCAGTCCCCTAGAACTTAGAACTACTTAAACCTAACTAACCTGAGGACATCACACACATCCATGCCCAAGGCAGGATTCGAATCTGCGATCGTAGCGGTCACGCGGTTCCAGACTGTAGCGCCTAGAACCGCTCGGCCACCCCGGCCGGCGGACTTAACATCTGAGGTCATCAGGCTTCATCTGTGTTCCGTTTTAGACGGGCTATCCAATGGGCCAGCTTACCACTAGATATGAGGGGAATACGATGGGGAATTTCCCTTGTGAGGGCCGGATTAGTGAGAATTTAGTGTATATGCCTATTAAGTTGCCCGACTTGTTCCCTACTCACTCAATCGGCCTGCGATTACTGTCATTGGATATGTAATTTTGCCTCTTGTACGCATCGGTGATTGAAAATATTAATAGTCAATTAATTAAATATTTTCCCGAATGAAATTTTCAGTCTACAGCGGAGTGTGCGCTGATATGAAACTTCCTGGCAGATTAAAACTGTGTGCCGGACCGAGACTCGAACTCGGGATATTTGCCTTTCGCGGACAAGTGCTCTACCGACTGAGCTACCCAAGCACGTCTCAGGCACCGTCCTCACAGCTTCAATTCCGCCAGTACCTCGTCTCCTACCTTCCAAACTTCACAGAAGCTCTCCTTTCTTCCAGGAGGGGGCAAGGTCAAGGTTCGCAGGAGAGCTTCTGTGAAGTTTGGAAGGTAGGAGACGAGGTACTGGCGGAATTGAAGCTGTGAGGACGGTGCCTGAGACGTGCTTGGGTAGCTCAGTCGGTATAGCACTTGCCCGCGAAAGGCAAAGCTCCCGAGTTCGAGTCTCGGTCCGGCACACCGTTTTAATCTACCAGGAAGGTTCAAATATTTACCCGTTTAGAGGGACTGGACTAGAAAGCCGCTGAGGCCTCTCCACGCTTAGGCGAGACATCGCGCAGAAGTATCACCTTTATAGGTATATGGCTCACTATCTGCGGTAGTTGCTAGTCTGCTCGGTTGATTGCTATCCGTCGCAGAAATAAAAGGAGATCCACTGTGCAGGCAGATAGGAGTCCCGCAGGAGGTATCCGGTGACGGCGCGGCGGCGCTTTGCGCTGCTCGCAGACGCGCGACAGGGCACTCGCGTAAATCTTGCGCCGAGCCGGGCGGCGTGCCCCCCCCCCCCCACCCCCCCCCCCTGAACCCCTGTGGCGGCCGTATTTTATTGCGGCGATTGTGCCGCCGCTATGCCGGCCCTCCGGCCTCGATATTGTCTTCTGGTCGGCGGCGTGCGGCGGGCTCGTCGCGGCTGCCGCCGACGGCTGCTGCTACTTTGCAAATGTATGCAAACGGCGTTAGAGGGAAAGTGGGCGTGTAATTGGCGCGTGGCCCGGCCCGGCGCACCCAGGGCCCGGCCGCCTCCACACCCCCGCCTCCTGCCACCCTCTTCCGGGCCAAACGCCCGTTTCCAGGCGCCTATTGATTGAGGGTGGGAAAGGGGGAGCCCCGAGCCCTCCAGCTGCCGATGGGAGCGCGCACGTCTCGTCGCGTTGCGAATTGGCGGCTCTCCGCAGGCGAGGCGGGCAGAAGCGCCAGGCCCGGGACACACTGCGCTCGTTCTGCTCTTTCTGTTACCGGCGAAACATCACGCCTCACTCCGCGGTACACCGTGCCGTCACCACCATTTGAGCGGTCGACGCCACAGCAGCTGAACACAGCCGATTCCTCCAACTGGACTGATGATAAAACGATCATTAAAGAAGGAATATCTTACAAGGGAACCTCCCCATCGCACCCCCCTCAGATTTAGTTATAAGTTGGCACAGTGGACAGGCCTTGAAAAACTAAACACAGATCAATCGAGAAAACAGGAAGAAGTTGTGTGGAACTATGGAAAAAATAAGTAAAATATACAAACTGAGTAGTCCATGTGCAAGATAAGCAATATCAAGCATAGTGTCAGTTCAGGAGCGCCGTGGTCCCGTGGTTAGCGTGAACAAGTGCGGAAAGAGAGGTCCTTGGTTCAAGTCTTCCCTCGGGTGAAAATTTTACTTTCTTTATTTTTGCATAGTTATTATCTGTCCGTTCGTTCATTGACGTCTCTGTTAACTGTAATAAGTTTAGTGTCTGTGTTTTGCGACCGCACCGCAAAACCGTGCGATTAGTAGACGAAAGTACGTTCCTCTCCAATGGGAACCGAAAACATTTGATCGCAAGGTCATAGGTCAACCAATTCCTCCACAGGAAAACACGTCTGATATATTCTATACGACACTGGTGACGGCATGTGCGTCACATGACAGGAATATGTTGTCGACCCACCTAACTTGTACACTTGGCGAATGGGTAAAAAGATTCTTCTACCTTGCCCAATTTAGGTTTTCTTGTGGATGTGATAATAACTCCCAAAAAAGCGATGAAAACATAAGAGTTTGTCACATAAACTGCAACAAATGAATGCAACAGTTTCACAGTCACACAGTTTTCCCTGTGCTCTGTCAAAACATATGTTTTTAACGTTTTCCAATTTTTTCCGTGTGTAGACCGTCAAATCCTGCATATGTTCAAGCAAATCTGAACATGTCCTGGAATTTTCGAGAGCGAAGTTGATTGTGTGAGTGCCTGAACTTTGATAATTGACACACGTCAATTGCTAGAAAATAAAAAAGTTAAAATTTTTACTCGAGGGAAGACTCGAACCAAGGTCCTCTCGTCCCGCAGTTAGAGACGCTAACCAGGACACCACGACGCTCATCTGATCAAATTGTCCTTGTATGTGGCTTATGTTACACATGGACTACTCAATTTGTATATTTTGCTTATTTTTTTCATAGTTCGACAAAACTTCTTCCTGTTTTCTCGATTGATCTGTGTTCAGTTTTTCAAGGCCTATCCACTGTGCCAACTTATAACTAATTCTGAGGGGGGGGGGCGATGGGGAGTGGGGAGGTTCCCTTGTTAGTTCACAATTTGTGACAGTTTGTGTGGAGCGACATTTATGCGGAAGCAGAGTCAAGAGGGCGTGCTGAAAAGTAATGCTTCTGAATTTGTGAAAACCCTTAGAGATTTTTAAATAAAATAAACGCCATTAACATCCTGCATATTGATTGCTCATGTCTACACAGTCACCACAGTAAAAAAAACACGCCTCTCCCACCGAGAGACCATTTCGTTGATACCGTTACCGCACAATCTTTGACTTTGTTGACGGAGCCACTGTTCAAAAATGGTTCAAATGGCTCTAAGCACAATGGGACTTAACATCTGAGGTCGTCAGTCCCCTAGACTTATAACTACTTAAACCTAACTAACCTAAGAATATCACACACATCCATCAGGCAGCAACCCAAGCTAGGCGGTAGCAAGGCACGGCGAGCAAAATCAGGAGAGCAGACAGGCCGGCAGCCAACACATATCCTCCATTCTGAACTGGCAGACCGCGTACAACCAACTGCACACATACGTGGTTGCTTCCCACCTCGTACCTCGCGGCGTCTCAGCAGGTAGGCCGAGCAAACGTCAACCGCCACTCGCCCCGCGAATGCGGAAAACAACGAGGCAAGCAAAGATAAGGAACATCGAAGGATCGATAATGGACATCCAAGAGACTGGCGCGCCAGTAACGAGCGCCAGGGCTCAGTAGGTGTCCGGACACGGTGGATCAGACAGTGTATTACATCGACAAAGTCAAGGGACACATCCAGCGCTGGCGTTCAGCTGACAGTAAAGCCGTCGGTACACGGACCGTGCATCCGAACGTTGAGCGTTGAGCGTGCCGAGTTTCTGACGTCATAGCGTGGAATAGCACGTTCGGGAGTCTTTCCGAACGTGCAGAGGAATGTCTGGCATGTAAGATATTCTGAGCGAGCGTCTGAGCGTTGACCAATGAGATGGTACAATACTACCTACGTCACACGCATGCCGTCTCTCTTCAGTACAGAGTTGTGAGGCGCCATATTGGCACTCATTTCAAGCCTATACCTACATATGCCGTTTCTGAGCACCAGCAAATTGAGAATCACTGGAAAACCCGCTGTTAACTGTGTGATTTGTTCCAACAAAATAATGAGGAACATCGTATTCGTGGCAAAAGAATGACTGTAACTTGCGTATTATGAGAGTAGGCTATTTGAAGGCAGCGACACGCTGAAGATCCTCCCACAACGCTTTGTTCTTGGTACAATTTGTTATAATTAAATTTCAATTAGTAACATATCTACGATTATGGTTTTCAGCAAGGGGTAACATACTATGATTAGATAGAGAGGCTGTGTTGATGGCTTAGCGTAGTGAGTAGAATCCTCGTCTTGAAGTGCGTTGTTTGTTCGGGCAGTGTTTTGCGTCTTGACACATCTAAATTTTTTTTCTTAACATTCGCATTTTTATTAGGTTCTGATACTTTATTTTTAGTTTAATATAAGTATATGCTATAATAGTTGATGTTATGTAATTTTTTTTTTTTTTTTTTTTTTTTTTTTTTTTTTTTTTTTGAGGGGTAACTTTGTTCGATTGGCTTAATCTACTAGACAGCTTGCGCTACCTGTTTAAAGATATCTTGCTCCTTTTTCTTTTACGCTTCGTAATTCACATGTTGCAACGTTTCTGCTACTGGGTAGTAACAGTGATAAAGTAAGACTGACCTTGGGGTTTTACTAAAATGTGGTAATGATGAAATAAT
The DNA here is from genome assembly GCF_023864345.2 of Schistocerca serialis cubense. NCBI lineage: Eukaryota > Metazoa > Arthropoda > Insecta > Orthoptera > Acrididae > Schistocerca > Schistocerca serialis. The sequence goes on along the minus strand of NC_064643.1, from coordinate 222,326,725 downwards.
AAACATTATTTATTATTCTTATGCGGAAAAGTATTCCAAATTTGTACCGCACTATTTGTAATGGAACTTATATAAGCCTGTGTCCTTACTGATTCGACATGGTACTTTCCTTTTCGTGGACAATGGTGGAAATGTGCCTCTTAATAGAGCTAACGTGGGGATTTTACGCGGGCCCGTTGAGTAAACAGTGTGATTACGAATTAGAAACATCCCTCAACTGCCGCTGGAGTGCGTTGCGATCGCGTATACCACGTTGGGGCCCACGTACCGTATGCACAAGTCGCATCGTTCCTGAGCGTTCATCTACATCTACAGGACTACTCTGCAATTCACATTTAAGTGCTTGGCAGAGGGTTTATCGAACCACAATCATACTATCTCTCTACCATTCCACTCCCGAACAGCGCGCGGGAAAAACGAACACCTAAACCTTTCTGTTCGAGCTCTGATTTCTCTTATTTTATTTTGATGATCATTCCTACCTATGTAGGTTGGGCTCAACAAAATATTTTCGCATTCGGAAGAGAAAGTTGGTGACTGAAATTTCGTAAATAGATCTCGCCGCGACGAAAAAAATCTTTGCTTTAATGACTTCCATCCCAACTCGCGTATCATATCTGCCACACTCTCTCCCCTATTACGTGACAATACCAAACGAGCTGCCCTTTTTTGAACCCTTTCGATGTCCTCCGTCAATCCCACCTGGTAAGGATCCCGCACTGCGCAGCAATATTCTAACAGAGGACGAACGAGTGTAGTGCAAGCTGTCTCTGTAGTGGACTTGTTGCATCTTGTAAGTGTCCTGCCAATGAAACGCCACCTTTGGCTCGCCTTCCCCACAATATTATCTACGTGGTCTTTCCAACTGAAGTTGTTCGTAATTTTAACACCCAGGTACTTAGTTGAATTGACAGCCTTGAGAATTATATTATTTATCGAGTAATCGAATTCCAACGGATTTCTTTTGGAACTCATGTGGATCACCTCACACTTTTCGTTATTTAGCGTCAACTGCCACCTGCCACACCATACAGCAGTCTTTTCTAAATCGCTTTGCAACTGATACTGGTCTTTGGATGACCTTACTAGACGGTAAATTACAGCGTCATCTGCGAACAACCCAAGAGAACTGCTCAGATTGTCACCCAGGTCATTTATATAGATCAGGAACAGCAGAGGTCCAAGGACGCTTCCCTGGGGAACACCTGATATCACTTCAGTTTTACTCGATGATTTGCCGTCTATTACTACGAACTGCGACCTTCCTGACAGGAAATCACGAATCTAGTCGCACAACTGAGACGATACCCCATAGGCCCGCAGCTTGATTAGAAGTCGCTTGTGAGAAACGGTGTCAAAAGCTTTCCGGAAATCCAGAAATACCGAATCAACCTGAGATCCCCTGTCGATAGCGGCCATTACATCGTGCGAATAAAGAGCTAGCTGCGTTGCACACGAACGATGTTTTCTGAAACCATGCTGACTACGGATCAACAGATCGTTCCCTTCGAGGTGATTCATAATGTTTGAATACAGTATATGCTCCAAAACCCTACTGCAAACCGATGTCAATGATATAGGTCTGTAGTTCGATGGATTACTCCTACTACCCTTCTTAAACACTGATGCGACCTGCGCAATTTTCCAATCTGTAGGTACAGATCTATCGGTGAGCGAGCGGTTGTATATGATTGCTAAGTAGGGAGCTATTTTATCAGCGTAATCTGAAAGGAACCTAATCGGTATACAATCTGGACCTGAAGACTTCCCCGTATCAAGCGATTTGAGTTGCTTCGCAGCCCCTAAGGTATCTACTTCTAAGAAACTCATGCTAGCAGCTGTTCGTGTTTCAAATTCTGGAATATTCCATTCGTCTTCCCTGGTGAAGGAATTTCGGAAAACTGCGTTCAATAACTCCGCTTTAGCGGCACAGTCGTCGGTAACAGTACCATCGGCACTGCGCAGTGAAGGTATTGACTGCGTCTTGCCGCAGGTTCAGCAGCACGTTGAACTTGGCACGCTCAACGTTAACGTTCGACAGCACGGTCCGTGTGCCGACGGCTTAAGGCACTTCATTACATTCCGTGGCGGTGTTAGCGGCGGCGCCGAGCTGGGTTGCTACGTGGCTTGGTTCAGCGGGGCCACCTATAGTCGCCTGCAGAAGAGAGACACGCCAGACGCAAAGAACTCCCAAGTTGGTGACCAGGGCCACCGCTGCGTCGGTGCCGGTCACCAGCGGATGCAATCCCGGGACAGCGCGTCCTAACAGCTCCCTCCGCCTTGGCCCGGCGATGGGACGGCAGGCAAGGGGTGCATTAGCTAATGAAACGGAGGCGGCCCGCGCATGCGCACGAACGCCTGCCCGCCCTGCCACTCGGGCTTGTTTTTTGGTTCGCGTATGGAGACGACTTTTTATATCAACGCGGATTCAAAAACGGCGAGGGGGGCGGGGATGGGGGCCGGGCGGTGGGGACGAGTAGGAAAAGGGCGGAAAGTGCAGAGAGGGAGAGATAAAATGATGCAGGATGTAGAAAGAAGTAAAAGTGCACAATGCCGGAAAACAATCTCTTAAATTGGCCGCACCACTCACAATAATTATAGAGATTGAATCTTGCAGAAAGCAATTTGGGATGTCCGCGGAGGTGGTGTGCGCGCGGGTGTGTGTGTGTGTGTGTACACATAAAAAGTGTTGCCGATAGAGAACGTGGTACCTCCATTACTTAGCGCCCATTGTGCGCCTGTTTGGCGACGCATTATGCTAAACACCCTGCCCCGGACGCCGTCGACGTCCGCGTTGATATGGATCTAATAGTGTGGTACACCCAGCGCTGTGTGCATCCCCCTAGTTCGGAGGAGCTGCAATTCTGTTTTCATAACGTTATTACGCCATTACCGCTTTAAGCTCATTTCAGAGGAATCGATACCAATCTTCGGGAGTGCTGTCTGTCTGTCTGTCTGTCTGCGACTGCCGAGCGACAGCTTCTGTGCTACCAGAAAATGGCCGGAGCGCCTGCGTACCGAAAATATCCCGGGGTCTTACCAGTTATTCTCTCGTCTGTTAAACTGCGGTTGCCATGTTATTATTACCATTATGCTAGTGACGTTATTACAGAATAGAATATAAAATTACCTCATTTATGTCATCATATGAACTTTTTTTTACATTGTTTGATAAACCGCTAGAGAAAACGTTTTTCTATGCTTGGTCTGTGACGTGATTATCACGATAATATAAAGAAACCACGAAATAAATACAAGAAGTATCAAAGTTTAGAAAAAAGGCCAAGAAACAAATGGTATTTTCTAGAATTGTTTGCAGAGCTTTGATATTTCCTGCATTTATTCCCTTATCTTGAAAATAACAGTTAGTGACTTCACAGTTGCAAAGATTCACTATTACGTTATCAGCTTCGTGGGATTCAGATGCTATTTTCCAGGGTTGAGTAATCTGTCTGTTGAGTTGGCAGAAGAGCCAACACCGTGTTGCTAAAGGAGGCCGAAATGCACGCGTTTTAGCTCACGCAGGCTGGCGTGATGAGGGAAGAACTATACTGACGTGAGGTCTGGAACATGACAAGGAATGAGAATTCAGAAATCGGACGTAATTAGTTTGATACTTAACTTTAATCCATTAATGATGAAAGTCGCTCTTGACGGTACATGAGTCACAATATTATCTGTTCAGATTACATTCTTGAAGATAGTAATTATAGTAACTGAATATGGCACCTTGCTAGGTCGTCGTAAATGACGTAGCTGAAGGCTATACTAAACTGTCGTCTCTGCAAATGAGAACGTATGTAGACAGTGAACCATAGCTAGCAAAGTCGGCTGTACAACTGCTAGGGAGTCTCTCTAGACTAGACCTGCCGTGTGGCGGCGCTCGGTCTGCAATCACTGATTGTGGCGACACGCGGGTCCGACGTATACTAACGGACCGCGGCCGATTTAAAGGTTACCACTTAGCAAGTGTGGTGTCTGGCGGTGACACCACACTGTCCTTTCAGGAAAAAAGCGACGTTGTGTATATATACATAGGAAGTTGTTCCTGGTAGAAAGAGGAAACATTCAGCTGCCATCGGAGTCGTGTAAAAAAAAAAAAAAAAAAAAAAAAAAAAAAAAAGAAAAAAGAAGAAGGAGGTAGTGCAGAACATATACGGATCTATTCTGACAACCATCTTTGCCTCCCACCATACGTGACTGGAACGAAACAGGGTGATTAATTTTTGTACAAAGTACCGTCTGCCACACATTACCGTTCGTGTGGTACTTACTCGTAAGTATTTGTGGCTGTAGATGTTAGTAAAAATCTGTTATACACTTCGACTCGACGTATATCACAGCACACGATAACGCTGTATCATGTTCCTCGTTCACTTGCTTTACCTGGCACAGATACCTCAGAGCAATGTGTACAAGGTGAATATGAGCTGTAACGATATGTTTTCATAGTTAATAAGAGAAGTCATTGATCCCTTACTGAATGTGATAAACAGACAGAAGCCTACACACCACATACTTTCAGCCAATTTCTACCACAACGATATTTTAAAGTTATCACCAGAAGTCTGTGTATCAAGCATATTTGCGTTATGTATACAGGGTGTTACAAAATGGTACGGCCAAACTTTCTGGCAACATTCCTCACACACCAATAAAGAAAAGATGTTATGTGGGCCTCTGTCCGGAAACGCTTAATTTCCATGTTAGAGCTCATTTTAGTTTCATAAGTATGTACTGTACTTCCTTGATTCACCGCCATGATTTCATACGGGATACTCTACCTGTGCTGCTAGAACATGTGGCTTTACAAGTACGACACAACATGTGGTTTATGCACGATGGAGCTCCTGCACATTTCAGTCGAAGGGTTCGTACGCTTCTCAACAACAGATTCGGTGACCGATGGATTGGTAGAGGCGGCCTCCACGCTCTCCTGACCTCAACCCTCTTGACTTTCATTTATGGGGGCATTTGAAAGCTCTTGTCTTCGCAACCCCGGTACCAAATGTAGAGACTCTTCGTGCTCGTATTGTGGACGGCTGTGATACTGTGTTTCCATTCCATGATTAATGTGATTTGAAGAGAAGTAATAAAACGATCTCTAACATGGAAAGTAAGCGTTTCCGGACACATGTCCGCATAACATGTTTTCTTTATTTGCGTGTGAGGAATGTTTCCTGAAAGTTTGGCCGTACCATTTTGTAACACCCTGTATATAGCGCCCTTCCTGCCAGAGCTTCCTTCCTTCATAGATGATTCCAGTAACGTGAAATCTATATTTCGCTGTTAATAAACATCTATTCAATACCCCACTTTTGCGATATATGATGATCAAATATTTAGTTTTAGACATATGGGAAGATTGTAAGGCAAATTCATGAGTAAAATGCTCGTAGCTCATTTTGTATGCTACGGTCGCAGGTTCGAATCCTGCCTCGGGCATGGATGTGTGTGATGTCCTTAAGTTAGTTAGGTTCAAGTAGTTCTAAGTTCTAGGGGACTGATGACCATAGATGTTAAGTCCCATAGTGCTCAGAGCCATTTGAACCATCATTTTGTATTGATATCATCTTGCCTGAGGAGTTGGGTGGTTTTGAAATCGATTGCAATTACAAAAAAGTAATAAATACAGTTGTTTGAACATAAAATACTATAAAAGGATAATAAATGATTTTTTATGTTCCATAGTAAAAAAGATTGATATACAGATCATATCTGACTCATAAAATGTGGTACTGACTCTCAGAAGCATTAGCAATATGGAGAAACAACAACGTTCAAGTTATGAGTATTTGAGAGGTAGTCGTAAATATTTTATTATCCCTCTGAAAAAATAAGTAACGTACTTATTTTTTTGTTGGCAGGTACATGTCTCCCTGAAACAAATGTAAATTACCTCGATATTGTACGGTAGCTAAAGGCCACAGGACACACGTCCTATCTCCACTGTATCAATGGGTTACGCGATTTTCTTTCTTCTCCCTCAGGGGCGTGCTGTGGTTCCGTGGCGCATTGATTTCAGTCTCTGCCAGGGTTGGAATTGGTATAGACATCTTCTGTCAGATGTAGAAACATGCATGGTAACTTTCATTCATATCGCTCACGGTGTTCCAATTTTTTCCCATCATTGGTGTCATTGAGCGCAGTCTTTGAGGGTGTTGCATCACTTTCCGACAGTTTATACTATCTGTAATGTTTATTCACGGAAAAAGTCTGGTTTGACCTAAGAGAGAGCCTAAAGACCATCGTCTTGAGAGATGAAATAAAATACTGGCCATTAAAATTGCTACACCACGAAGATCGCGTGCTACAGACGCGAAATTTAACCGAAAGGAAGAAGATGCTGTGATATGCTAATGATTAGCTTCACAGAACATTCACACAAGGTTGGCGCCGGTGGCGACACGTACAACGTGCTGACATGAGGAAAGTTTCCAGCCGATTTCTCATACACAAACAGCAGTTGACTGGCGTTGCCTGGTGAAACGTTGTTGTGATGCCTCGTGCAAGGAGGAGAAATGCGTACAATCACGTTTCTGACTTTGATAAAGGTCGGATTGTAGCCTATCGCGATTGCGGTTTATCGTATCGCGACATTGCTGCTCGCGTTGGTCGAGATCCAGTGACTGCTAGCAGAATATGGAATCGGTGGGTTCAGGAGGGTAATACGGAACGCCATGCTGGATCCCAACGGCCTCGTATCACTAGCAGTCGAGATGAAAGGCATCTTATCCGCATGGCTGTATCGGATCGTGCAGCCACGTCTCGATCCCTGAGTCAACAGATGGAAACGTTTGCAAGACAACAACCATCTGCACGAACAGTTCGACGACGTTTGCAGCAGCATGGATTATCAGGTCGGAGACCATGGGTGCGGTCACCCTTGACGCTGCATCACAGACAGGAACACCTGCGATGGTGTACTCAACGACGAACCTGGGTGCACGAATAGCAAAACGTAATTTTTTGGATGAATCCAAGTTCTGTTTACAGCATCATGATGGTCGCATCGGTGTTTGGCGACATCGCAGTGAACGCACATTGAAAGCGTGTATTCGTCATCGTCATACTGGTGCATCACCCGGCGTGATGGTATGGGGTGCCATTGGTTACACGTCTCGGTCACCTCTTGTTCGCATTGACGAGATTTCGAACAGTGGACGTTACATTTCAGAGTGTTACGACCCGTGGCTCTACCCTTGATTCAATCCCTGCGAAACCCTACATTTCAGCAGGATAATGCACGACCGCATGTATCAGGTTCTGAACGGGCGTTTCTGGAAACAAAAAATGATCGACTGCTGCCCTGACCAGCACATTCTCCAGATATCTCACCAATTCAAAACGTCTGGTCAATGGTGGCCGAGCAACTGGCTCGTCACAATACGCCCGTCACTACTCTTTGTGAACTGTGGTATCGTGTTGAAGCTGCATGGGTAGCTGTACCTATTCACGCCCTCCATGCTCTGTTTGACTCAATGCCCAGGCGTTTCAAGGCCGTTATTACGGCCAGAGGTGGTTGTTGTGGGTACTGATTTCTTAAGATCGATGTACCCAAATTGCGTGAAAATGTAATCACGTCAGTTTTATTGTAACATATTTGTCCAATGAATACCCATTTATCATCTGCATTTCCTCTTGCTGTAGCAATTTTAATGGCGAGTAGTGTAGATGCGTAACTTAATAAAATAAATAAAATTTACCCCCTGTAACTCAGTCCCGATTTGGTGGCGGGATCTAATTTTTGGGCCAGTGTACATTGCAGCCGCAGAGGAGCGACAGCGGGGTATCGGAATGTGTGCGAGTGTATCGGCGCGCAGGTCGCAGCCAGAGGCCGGCACCTGCTTTGAGGGGCGGCGCGCCGCCCCCGCGGCACTGGTGGAGGCGGCGGCGGCGGCGGTGCGGGGGCGTGAACGCGCGGTAATGAGGCGGCGGCCGCGGACAAAGCCCGCCAGCGCCTGTAGTTATGGCCGCGGCCGTGAGATTAATCGATCTCGTCTTGTGTGCGGCCGCTCGTTACGGGCTTTAATTGTGCGCGAGCGGCCAGATGGAATCCGCCGATAGCCCCGGCCTGGGTCTGGCTGCAGCGCTCGGCGCGGGGCGTTTTTAGCTTTGATTATCTTCCCCGCGGCGGCCGCACTCGTCCTCGCTGTACAGTCGCGGTCGTTTAATGAGAATTTAGGAAATGTTAACGACGGCGGTAGGCGCTGCCGCAGCTGCAGCCCAGACGTAGCGGCCTACTAATGGTGCGGGCTGCTGTGCCCCACTCTTCATTCTCCCCGAGCAGGCGCGGGCCGCATGACGCAAGTGGTCTCCTGGCTCTTTGGCGTGACGGCGTTTTAATGGGTACATATACCGCATGCGCTCTACAGAGCTGAGCTTCGCCCTTCTGTCCGCAGACGGGCCAATCGTGACCGACCGACCGCCGTGTCGTCCTCTACAAGTGTCGTCATTCCGATACGCCACGGAAGGGCGTAGACTTCTGCAGACGTCGGAGACCCTACTTATCATTCAAGTAGCTCCTCAGCTGGCACTGCGAGCCTGAGTGCACCCCGATCCAGTCCCACAACCAAAGAAAACTCTCTTGCAGCATCAGGAACTAAACCCGGGTCTTCAGCATGGCAGTCAGCCAAGGTTACTATTCGGCTGGGGAGTCGGATGCTTGCACTCTAAAGCCTGAAAGAATGAGGCCTCGACTTCGTCGATTTTGTCAAAATGCCCTGCTCTGCTGACACAGAGGGCGTAAAAAATCGTAGAAAAGAACGCGACCAGCTCGACAGCAGCCTCACTCGACAAACACTGAACAGCGCCCGCGCATCACACAAACACTTCATTTACAGTCGACTACTTGCGACAGCACCACGAGGGCTACTTTTTTTCCAACCACCGATCACTGAAAACCACAGTGAAAGTAAGAAATGTTTTATTTCCAATATTCAACAACACCTTGCCGCTCCGACCTAGATATCTCTTGTAGCGTGGTACCAACTTTCCAATATCCCCATTACAAGAGGCAGCCGCCTTTACTTTCCGCTAATTCCCTACCCAGGTTTGAACCTCGTTGTCAGTGCCAGAATGCTGTCCTCATAACAATCGGTTCATGCGAGCGAGGAGAGGAAAGTTAGAAGGAGCGAAAGTCGGGCTGAATGGTATGTGATCAAACACTTCCTATCGAAAACGGTGCAAGAGCGTCTTCGTTGCATCTGCAGTAGGCGGCCGAGAATATTAATATCGGATAATTTCAAAGACATGTTTGATAAAAGTGCACTTCTGGGCTCTCATGCTATTCCGTTGCTTGCTGCTCTTGGTAACAGTTCGCGCGATGAATGATGGGAAATGAATACGACGAATCGTGGATGGTTTGTGGATAGTAAGTCACATCGCTAGTTCGCAATATCCTATGGTTTGTAAATGAAGTTAGCAGGTACTTCGATTCACTCACAGCAATTTGAACTTAGCTATTAGATTCAACTCTGACCACCACTTCAGAAACCGCCACATATAACGGAAAAACGGCGAGACGTTTCCGATAAATTTCATTGTTAACCTTTTTGATAAGTTGAGCTCGCACATGCTACTTGTAACATCTCACCCTCCTCAGTGTCTGTGGTTTATTTAAAGTACGTCTTTTATCTGTAACGGCGCACTTGCGCATAATGCTCTCATTAGATACCATGACGTTCGGAGAGATTAATTAGGCTGTCCAGAATGAGATTTTCACTCTGCAGCGGAGTGTGCGCTGATATTAAACATCCTGGCAGATTAAAATTCTGTGCCAGACCGAGACTCGAACTCGGGACCTCTGCTATTCGCGGGCAAGTGCTCTATCATCTGAGCTACCCAAGCACGACTCACGCCCCGTCCTCACAGCTTTACTTCCGCCAGTACCTCGTCTCCTACTTTCCAAACTTCACAGAAGCTCTCCTGCGACCCTTGCAGAACTAGCACTCCTGGTAGAAAGGAAAGCTTCTGTGAAGTTTGGAAAGTAGGAGACGCGGTACTGGCAGAAGTGAAGCTGTGAGCACGGGGCGTGAGTCGTGCTTGGGTAGCTCAGATGATAGAGCACTTGCCCGCGAATGGCAACGGTCCCGAGTGCGAGTCTCGGTCTGGCACACAGTTTTAATCTGCCAGGAAGTTTAATTAGGGTGTGTTCGTTATTTTTGCTTAAAAGCGAAAGCCAGTATCAGATCTTGTAAGAATGGTCACATATATCCAGCCAGTGCAATACCTGTACATAAAATTTTCTTCTTGACTTTGAGATCAACAGACGGCTCGGCGGGTGATACACTCTAACCACGGCCTCGGAAATCGCAAAATGTTCCGAATAACAGCGAAAAGGGGTACTGTATAATATCACCTGATTAGCCACTACTAATGATAACGAAATGCCAACTGCAGCAAGTGAGTGCTCTTTAGTCGTTGTTTGTGTAGTCGCTCTTTACATAGCTGCTCGAGAACAAACGTCAGGCGGAAGATTATGCCTAAGGGCACAACTTGTGTCATGAAGAACCATTTTCATTCATAATATTTTAACCTGTTACATCTCGCCCGTATGGACAATAATTTAGGCAGCGCGAAATCCAGTGGGTGCATTCCTGGCAGTTACAATTACACGCGATGGCGGTTCCTATTCGGGCCGCGATGAGGAGAACTCCAGCATTCCGCGAGATTTAGCGCAAAGGCGCGGCTTCTTGGGGCAGCCGTGTGTGTGACGCAGGCGGCAGCCAGCAGGCAGTTTGTCGCGAGTAGGTGTCGCGGAGGTGTGAATATTTGATAAAGGACAATGGGGGGCGGCCACAATGGCGGTGTTGACGCGCGCGCCGCCGTAATGAGAGTGCTGGCCAAATTGCAGCCGCGTCGTGCCGCGCGCACCCGGCGTCTGCCGAGACGCGACGCGCCACCGGCAGTTAAAATAATTAGCGTAAGTAAACGCACGGCGCCGCGCGCGGCAATTGTTTGCCGCCGGGGGCCAGGTAATAGTGCGTAGTTATACAAAGCGCTCCCCAGGGGGCTCCGGCGGCGCCCGCGCCCGCTGCCGGCAAGGAAGCGCACTGCACTGCCGACGTCACCGCCTCCGGCACGCGCCTACCGGCGAGCTGCTCTGCACGGCGGTGCGAATATTCTGCTCGTACTCCATCAGTTGCTGCTGTCTCCTTAACTCTAAATTTATTGCCGACAAGTCATCTTAGCTATAACTCAAGAAAATAGTTAAAGGTTCCTACCATGAAAAAAACTAGTTTTGTGATTGTCGGTGTTAAGTCAGTGTTCTCAGCTTTCTGTAGCTTGTCATCTGCTACCAGGAACCCTTTTACTATATAACCGTCTAACGAAAATAAATCTAAAACTGCCAGCGGAATGTTACTATGTGAGTTGTTTCACACACACCGAGCGAAACTAATCAACAACCATTTAGATTTATTATACAAATCACGCAGATGACTGTCATGGGTCAGCGTGAAACATCGCCTTAGAAAAATTGATGAATGACTGTGCTGGTAAACCTCTCACGTCGTTTGATATTCAAACAGCTGAGCAGAACTGAATGTACTAAAATATTTCTCTCCTTACTTATTCTGATCTACCCTAAACTGACACACAATATTTTTAGCGCAACGCAATCTGACTTTCAATAATCCCTACAAAAGAATGGCCCTGACTAACAATAACCTATACCTTTAATGAATCACTTACGTCAGAAAAATCGTTACTCGAACTACTGCAATACAGCGAGCGCCAATATTGCCAGATAAACAAAAGATTCCAACTACTGGAGGCACTAACTACTGATAAACATAGTTAGTAAATGAAAGATTTTGATAGAGATAGATGTATTTACCTTAATAATATTCAAAAGTCATCATATATAGATCATTTCAAGATACACAGTATTACTAATTTACTCTTTGTGATGGACACACGTCCAGATCATCCGCTCTCAAAATTCCGCCATCTCTCTCCCCACATCCACCATTGCTGGCGGCTCACCTCCAACTGCGCAACGCTACGCGCTGTTCACATCCAACTGCCCAACACTACAATAGCAAATATTCCAACAATGCCAACCAGCCACAGACTGCACACAGCACAGCCAGTGATGTTCATAAAGAGCGCTACGTGACGTTACCAACATAGAAACCTAAACAGCCCACTTACAAGCGTTAATGCAAAAAAGATATCTTGCGTCAGTGGCCGAAAATTTGAAGTTATTAAAACGCGCGCGCACACACGCACACGCACACACACACACACACACACACATACTGATCAGTCAGAATATTATGACCACCCGCTTAATAGCCGGTATGTACACCTTTGGCGCGGATAACAGCGGCAGCGCGTCGTGACACGGAAGTAATGAGGCTTTGTTAGGTCGGTGAAGGGAGTTGGCACCACATCTGCTCAGACAAGTCACCTAATTCTGGGGTGCCAGATGTGTTCTATCGGGTTCAGATTTGACGAGTTGGAGACCACCACATCAATTGGAACTTGCCACAGTGTTCTTCGAACCACTCCAGCTCACTCAAGGCCTTGTGACATGGTGCATTATCTTTACGGAAAAATGCCACTGCCACTATCGCCAAGAAAGGATGTACGTGGTCTGCAACCAGTGTGCCACACTCCTTGGCCGTCATAGTGCCTTGCACGAGCTCCAGTGCGCCCATGGATGCACACGAGAATGTTGCCCAGAGCATAAAGGAGTTGCTGCCGGCTTGTCCCTTTCCCGCAGTACAGGTGTTAAGGAGCCGGAAGATGACTGATTCGCGATCTCCCACTGACATGATGAAGAAGGACTCGGGATTCATTAGGCCATGCAACGCTCTGCCCATGCGCCAACGTCCAGTGCCGATGGTCACGTGCCCATTTCAGTCGTAGGCGCCGATGTCGTGGTGTTGACATTGGCTCATGCATGGGTCGTCGGCTGCGGAGGCCTATTTTTGGGAGTGCTCGGCGCACTACGTGTTCAGACACACTTTTACTCTGCCCAGCTAATGCTGATGTGAGTTCCACCACAGTTCGCCGTTTGTCCTGTTTTACGAGTCTGTCCAGCCTACGATGTCCAACATCAGTAATGAGGGGTGGTCGCCCAACCCCATGACGCCTGGACATGGTCTCAGCTTGGTTTCGCCACTGATGAAGACACTCACCAAAGCACTCCTCGAACACTCGACAAGTCGTGCTGTTTCCAAAATGTTCATGCCGAGCCTCCGAACCAACACAATCTACCCTCGGTCAAACTCAGATAGATCGAACTGCTTCCCCAATCTACTAACGGACAGATCACTCACTCATACTACGCTGACCGTGCGCGTATCTGACTCAGTCATCCCTCACGAGGGGAGGCAGCTACCGCCTGGACTGGTTTATATCGATGTTCTTCACGGATAGACGTCTCTCCGTATGTGCCTACTGGATCAAGGAAGATTTGGGTTGTCGTCCCGTGGACGACGGAACATAAGCTTAGACAGTGGAAGGTAGAAAGCCGTGCCGTCCACAAAGGAAGAATCATCGCGGCTTGCTCGGCCAAGCTGCAAAGGCTGCTATCGTAAAACTTTGCGATACGTTGGAATTATGTGGCGATCAGACGTGCCTAGGTAGGTCAGTAAGGACATTTGACGTGAAAGTTAATGTCATAGATTCAAATCCTGTCGGACAAAAAATGGCTCTGAGCACTATGCGACTTAACTTCTGAGGTCATCAGTCGCCTAGAACTTAGAACGAATTAAACCTAACTAACCTAAAGACACCACACACATCCATGCCTGAGGCAGGATTCGAACCTGCGACCGTAGTGGTCGCCCGGCTCCAGACTGTAGCGCCTAGAACCGCACGGCCACTCAGGCCGGCCCTGTCGGACACAAAATTAAAGCTCAGGAAGAAGAAATAAAAATTTTAAAGTAGGACGGTCGCATTGTAACTCTGTCAGAGGCGGCAAATTATGTGGAAGAGCATTTTTTCGGAATGGATAGCATTTGAAAAACAGGTTATAAGATGAACATCAACAAAAATAAAACGAGGGTAATGGGATTTAGCCCAAATAAATTAGTCGATGGTTAGGAAATTAGATTAGGCATGAGACATTGAAAGTACTAGTCGGTTTTTGCTGTTTGGACAGAAACAGACGATGGTCGAAGTGAAGAAGATATAAAATTCATACTGTTAACAGCAGGAAAACCGTTCGTGGGAAAGCGAAATTTGTTAATTTCCAGTATACATTTAAATGTTTGAAAGACTTTTCTGGCCGGACGGGGTGGCCGAGCGGTTCTAGGCACTTCAGTCTGGAACCGCGTGACCGCTACGGTCGCAGGTTCGAATCCTGCCTCGGGCATGGATGTGTGTGGTGTCCTTAGGTTAGTTAGGTTTAAGTAGTTCTAAGTTCTAGAGGACTGATGACATCAGATGTTGAGTCCTATAGTGCTCAGAGCCAAAGACTTTTCTGTCAGTATTTATCTGAAATGTACCATACATTGAAGTGACACGTGGAACATGAACATTGCAGATAAGCATGGAATATAAGCTTTTCAAAAGTGCTGTTACAAAAGTATGCTAAGGATTACATGGATAGGTCGAGTAACTAATGGAAGGACTGTGCGCTAAAATAGAAAAGGGTTTCATCGTATAACTTGACTTAAAGAAGAGATAGCTTGTTTCGGCAAATCTTGCGGCGTCACTGAACAGTTATATAACGGCACCTATTAAAGATAGTTTAATGCTGGAGGGAAGAATTGGACGTTTAAAACTTTAGAGGGAGACCACAATAATCATATGGAAGTGGGTGTAGGTTACTGTAGTTATGCAGACATAAAGATGCTGGCATAGGATATACTAGCATGGAGAGCTGCATCAAACCAGATTTCCGGCGAAAGAATAGAACAACGACACAACGTTCAAAGATATTTGAATGTAATCATTTGCGTAATAGGCCACGTTGTTATGAAACACTAAAACTACTAAAATGCCGACATTTTGACCGACTTTACAGGATCTCTCTTCAGGGCGACCAACAGCTGGTTTCTGGTAGTCTCCCATATACTGTCTTACTTTGGTTTTTAGGTGGCTATCGTCACCACAGTCTGGGATGCCACTGGACATTTCGAAGTTAGGACTGCAATGGAGCGGTGGCTGTACTGTAGACTGTTGTCTGTGGTACTTTGGCTTGTGATTGGTAGGCAGTGGCGAATCCGCAGCTTGTGCCCAGGATTGACGTTTTCCTCCAGGGTGCGATGAACCCGAACTGCAGTTCTCATATGACCACTTGTTTATTTTGTTGGGCCAGTGTCTAGTGGAGCTGCTAGCTGCCGAACACCGATGGTCTGGGATCGCTGGCAAGGCCGTCGGTAACTTGTAACCATCCTCCCTGTTCATGGTGTCAGGTCGTTTAATTATATCGACTGCCTCTCTTATTTTACACTGCTGCATCCACGGCTGCCGAGCAAGCACACGAGCTTCTGGAAAACTAATAGATCAGCCGCAATGCTCGTGGTGTTCAGCTGTAGCTGATTTGTTGTGGTGGCCCAATCTTACGTAGCATCCTCCGAGTTTCCCGTAGCAGTCTTGCCTCGAATTCTCCAGTGGCACCACAGATAGCGGTCATCAGTAGCCACATGAGAAATGAAATAAAACGGTGTATAGGGAAAGACCATCACCAGGATCCAGCATTTAATAGCCATGAGGAGACTGCTGCAGAGTCGGTAGAGACGTCGGCATTTTAGTAGTTTTAGTGTTTCATGATGACGTGGTCTAACACCCAGAATGATTTTATTCAAATTGACCCATGCCGTGGTATCGTATGAGCTTAATTGATCGAATGACTGATTTACGCAGGGAGACAGTTAGCCCACTGTTCCCCGCGTCAAAACTGAGTTTATTGTGCTTTTTCTCTCCCTGTAATTCTAATAAGACCAGCCGGTACCTTTATAACGTAGTACGAGCCATTTAACTAGTGCTGCATTGAAGACAATGTCTCCAGGAATTTATGACCAGAACGTTCGATGTCTTTTGATCTCTAGCGCTTCGCACTGCAATATTAAATGTGGTATGATTTTATCCTTTAGCGCCTAATCTGCATTTAGGGATACCTTTCTCTTTACACACCGTGTATAGGTGTTTCTTAAAATCCCCATTGTCAGCCATCAGTACGTCCATGAGTTTAATCTACCTCCTCTTCAAATCCAGGATTACAGAACTTGTCTTGAAACGTGACAGTATCGTCAGTAGCTAACAATGTTTCTATTTTTGGACGTTAGTCCATTATTCCGTCTTAGTTATGGTATCCCAACAAATGAAGTCTTCACACCTGTCTTGGGCATCCTTTTAGCTTGCTCCCTGTGAAACGTCCCCTTTTTGAAGAATTATATACGACTATGCTTTAACTGACACACAATATTTTTTTAGCGCAACGCGATCTGACTTTCAATAATCCCTACAAAAGAATGGCCCTGTCTAATATTAACCTATACCTTTCACAAACCACTTACCTCACAAAAATCTTCGTTACTCGAACTACTGCAATACAGCGAGCGCCACTACTGCCAGCTAAATAAAAGATTCAGACTAAGGAAGGCACTAACTACTGATAGGCATAGTTAGCAAATGAAAGATTTTAATAGAGAACAAACACTGTATTTACCTAAATAGTCATATTATATATAGCAGTTCATGACAGTCTTACAAACTTCAAAACTCCGCCATCTCTCTCCCCACATCCATCACTGCTGGCGGCTCACCTCCAACTGCGCAACGCTACGCACTGTTAACATCCAGCTGTCGCTGCCCAACACTACAATGGCAGACAACAATGCAAACTAGCCACAGACTGCACACAGCACAGCCAGTGATTTTCATACAGAGCGCTACGTAACCTTGCCAATAAGAAAACATAAACAGCCTACTTACACCTGCAACTTATTCCAGAGAGCCCAGAGACACACAGTAGGTTTACGCTGTTGCTTTTCACTAACCTAAAAATGGCTTCATGAATTTTTGCAACTCTCTTCGATCTCGTTGCTGGAGCTGATAAAGATTTCGGACCTGCTTCACTGTCTTAATGAACGTTGGTGCTACGATCCTTCTAATACCTACGAACTTACATTAACAGGCTGAAGCGACGAATGAAAACGTGTACCAAGACGAGGCCTCGAACCTAGGTCTCCTGCTCACTAGCTAGGTGTGCTAACCACTACGCCACCCTGCCGCAATGGGTTTGCATAGCCGCACGGACTACCCTAGCAAGTCTCCCTTTTCAGTTCAAATTCCCAGTCACGTCTCAGCCCACATAGTATTTCCACTAAACTCTAACTCATTTCCAGAGGCTCTCCAACTGTATTGGAATAGCACCTCGGCATCGAAGGAAACAGAGGATCCTGCATGAAAGCCAGGCATAGGTGCTTTAATCAAGTGAAACTGTTTGGTTCCAGAGACCTTTTAAGTCTCAAGCATGTATGCTGACGGAAGCAACAAGTGAAAGTTAGTAGCAAGACTAGGATTCAAACATCGGACTTCGTTCGATGTTGAGGTGCTATTCCAATACAGTTAGAGAGCCTCTGCAATGCTGTTCGAATTTAGGGCAAATACAAAGTAGGATGAGGTGCAAACGGGAATTTGAATTGAGTAGGAAGGCTTGCTAGGGCAACCAGTACAGCTGTCCAAAGCCACTCCGTCAGGATGGCGTAATGGTTAATGCATCTACCCAGTGGGCAAGAGTCCTGGGCTCGAATCCTGGCCTTGGTGCACATTTTCATTTGTCGCTTCAGTGTGCATATATTAGTCACAGATGCTCGAGACTTGAAGCGGTCTCTGGAACCATGTAGTTTCATTTTATTACATTAAGAAATATTATTCGTCGGCAAAAAAGATATTTGAAGCAGTTTGTTGCACGTTTCTTGCTAGTACTTCTGATGTCGTATTGCTAGCAGAATTCGAAGATCTAGCATCAAATGCCTGTGTGTACAACGCATTCAGTCCGTGGGAAAAGCTCACTGAAAATGATTGTTAATACGACGTAATTGTCACCTGAACAAATGGAAGCGGGTTATTCAATCACGGAAATGTGCCAGGTGACTCCTCGAATAAATGTCCGTGTTCCTGAAGATGAGACTGCGTTCGAAACTCGTACTTGTCTAGAGGACGCAATCTCTCGTTCCGTAATGAATCGTGGATTATTAACGCGCATTCTGATGTAACCGGATGGCGGCGGAACGCATCTGCGAGAGGAGGAACGGTCGCGTGGCTCGTGGTTCCCCCCATTCCCTGGCCCTAACACGGCCCTCCCGTAATGGTCCCATTTCATTTGCCCCTGCAGCTAGCCAACCCGCGACATCTGGCGAGGCACCGCAGCGCGCTCGCTCGCTCGACGTAATAACGACGCCATTGTCGAGACGAATTTATATGCAGATTGAGCGGCGTGTTATCTCCTTAAATTGGGCCCTTGTTTGGGCGTCACGTAATTTTACCTCTCGCTAATGCGACAAAAATGGGAACCTGCCTTTGGCCGGGCGTCGGTGCGCCGGTCTGAGTGACGGCGAAAAGCATTCCGGCGTCGTCAAAAGGGCGGGCCGTGTGAATGGCTGTGACGTGCGCGTCCGAAACGAAATCGTTATGAGTCCGCCTGCAGTCGCTAATGAGAGGCCGAGGGCCGACGACACGCACACCACTCCACGAGTCTCCTGCTGTCACTCTTTTTGCGGGCCGCCTAACCGTTCCGACCCGCCGTGACCCCTGTCGCTAATTGCTACGGAGAAATGGCTTAGTTACTGTGTCAGCATGACTACTGGAATCGCCTCAGCATCTGCGAACACCTTTCCCGGGAGGACGCTGAACGTATACATGGACGCTTTCCTTGTCAGATTGTGTCTGGAAGGGGAGAAAAAGTCACTTCCAAATAAGGACCCATTATTTTTGGTTATAATGGCACTGCATTCGATTTGTTGATGATCAGCAAAAGTAAGACAATAGAAATGGTATATGGTCGAATCAAATGAGGGGATGTTGAGGGACTAAGATTGGGAAATGAGACATTGAAAATAGTATATTTCGCTGTTTCGGCATAAGTAGAGAGGACCTAACACGCTAAGTGCCAGTAGCAAAGAAAGCATTCCTCTGCCAGTCCTGTTTGGAACACTTGCCAAACTGACGAGCAATATTCAGGCACTAGCTGAGCACGTGGTACTACCCGGTTTTTCGGTGCTTCGATTCCGATAGTAAGTCTCCTCCTTCCTTCTCTTTTTGTGCATCTCCTCTATCCCCCTGTATGTCCATCTTCTTCTCCCCCTTCTCTCTGTTCACATTCTCCACTCCCCACATTCTCTGTTCATCTGCTACTTCTCCCTCTCCCTCCCTCTCTCTCTCTCTCTCTCTCTCTCTCTCTCTCTCTCTCTCTCTCTCTCTCTCTCTCTGTCCCCCTTTTCCAGCCCCTTCGTTCCCTGTCCATCTGCTACTTCCCCCTCTCTATATCCATATTCTCTTCTCCCTTTTTGTCCTCCTCTTTTTTCCCCTTCTGTCTGTCTTCCTCGCCGATCGCTGTGACCGCGCTGCAGCTACGGTCGCAGGTTGGAATCCTGCTTCGGGCATCGGTGTGTGATGTCCATAGGCTAGTTAGGTTTAAGTAGTTCTAGCGGACTGATGACCTCACATGCTAAGTCCCATAGTGCTTAGAGCCATTTGAACAATTTTGAATCTATGTTCCTCCTCCACCTCTATTCTCTGTCCCTCTGCTACTCCCCTTTCTCTCTGTGCATCTCCTCCTCTTTCCTTTCTATGTCCATCCTCTCCTCCTCTTGCTCCTCTCTCTCTCTCTCTCTCTCTCTCTCTCTCTCTCTCTCTCTAGGTCCATCTCCTCCTCTTTCGTTCCTCTGTCCATCTGCTCCCCCCCGCCCCTCTCTCTCTCTCTTTCTCTGGGCCGTGCAATAACTTTGTAGGTATATTCAGCGCTATATATGGATACTATCAGCTATATGTGCTGCGAACAGCGTTAGTATTAAAGAGAAATGCGGCAGGTTTTCACACATCTCGGTGTTTATGACATCATATCTCCTGAATTCTGTGCTGTACAGTGATGCAATTTTGGACGTTTATTCAGTGTTATATGTAAACACCGTCTGCAAAATGTGCCTTGAATACAGTTAGTAGTAAAGAAATAATAAATTAAAATGTCGTGCCCGATACTGCTGCATGGACAGAGAAAATGTAGTAAGCGCTAAACTTTTTTCCTTTCATCATTCCGTGAGGCTTGCAAGCGAGAGAAAAGAAGTATGGATTAAACACGTGGAAGAGTCTACAGTTATTGTAATCATTTTTCTCAATCGTATCACGTAGCACATATCATTCAAGAAAAGCATTTTCACAAGTATAATGTAGCTCACCAGTCAATCTGTAATCAGCTTTTTCAGAGAGTAAATATTTTTTCCCTAATCGCGGAATATTCTTCAAAAATGGTTCAAATGGTTCTGAGCACTGTGCGACTTAACTTCTGAGGTCATCAGTCGCCTAGAACTTAGAACTACTTAAACCTAACCAACCTAAGGACATAACACACACCCATTCCCGAGGCAGGATTCGAACCTGCGACCGTAGCGGTTGCGTGGTTCCAAACTGTAGCGCCTAGAACCGCCCGGCCACTCCGGCCGGCGTACTGTTACACTACCTGTTCGAAAGCATCAAGGTACTTGTTAGTGAACGTTAATACGGGTTGTGTCCACGCTTCATGTTTTTGACAGCTGGACACACTTTTAATGATGCGTGTGAGTTCTCTGAATCAATGACAGCCGATTCCTCCTCTGGGATAAAAGCAGAGAAGGGAGTCACGTTTGACGCTGGGATCGGAGCGAAGTCTGACTCATCGCGAAAGTGTTCCGCTGAGTTCAGGTCGGGCATGTGGACAGTCCAATTCCTTTCAGGAATGCTACTGTGCAGTAACCATTGCTTCAGAGACGCTGATTTACGACAGGTTCATAGAGTGCTTTGTCATACCGACCCAAAAAAACAATCATTGTCTCCGAAACGTCCCTCCACTGTAATCAGTACACAAAGCTGTAAAATGTGTTCACACTATCAGGCATTTAATGTTGTCTTAAACACAATAAGGCGATAGCACGCTAACCCCGAGAAGCAGACCCAGACCGTAACACACACGTTTACTGTTGGTAGTACGCTAGATGGCAGGTAATATTCTGCAGGCATTCAAAAATATTCAAATGTGTGTGAAATATAATGGGACTTGACTGCTAAGGTCATCAGTCCCTGACTTACACACTACTTAACCTAAATTATCCTACGGACAAACCCACACACCCATGCCCGAGGGAGGACTCGAACCTCCGCCGGAAGCAGCCGCACAGTCCATGACTGTGGCGCCTAAGACCTCTCGGGTGATTCCGCGCGGCCTGCAGGCATTCGACAAACCCGAACTCTTCCATCGCATTGGCACATCATATAGCATACTTCATCACTCCAAATCACTCGCTTCTAATCATCCACTGACCTGTTTAACCGTTCTTTACACCACCTCAAGTGTCGCTTAACATTCGCTACAGAAACGTATGGCTTATGGGGAGCTGCCCGACCACTGTACCTCACCATTCTTAACTCCAAAAGCACACACTCTGTGCCAGCCGGACTGCTGGTAGCATTTTGGAACTCACGAGTGGTTCCTTCCGCTCATTCTATCCGGTGTTTTACATTTACTCACCGCATTGTTCGACGTTCCCAGTACGTCAGTACACGAAGCTACCTAGTCTTGGTTTAGCTACGGTCGCTACGCAGTCGATTTGGGCAGCTCTACAAGGACTGAAATTTTCCTGGTGGATTTGTTATCCAGGTGACATCCGGTAACAAGTTCCCGTTCGAAGTCACTGAGCTGTCCTGACCCACCCATTACGCTGTTACTGCTTCTGCGCTGACAACACAGTACTCCAGACCGCCTTTTATACAGGTCTGTCGTGACGTCTACTGGTCAGTTCTGCATTCTGTCTGATCATACGGTTTGTTTGGGATGTAGGTACAGATATTGTGATGATTGATACCTCGATATGTACCCACTCCCGTGTCTTAGTTGTTTTTTCTCTGTGTGTAACAGTGTTTCCGCAAACGCGTCACATAATTTACTAGCTGATATTTTCTGCACTCTCGTAACTCCGCCGCGAAGTGGACTATGGCATCGGTACAGACTATACGTTCTGCGTCCACATATGCACACTTCAACACCTGACCTGCTGCGCGGGGGAAAATAAACGACAGGAACCTGCATGTTTCACGCATACTTGGAAGTACTAACGAACCTAAAAACATACCACTTACAATAGCTGTAATTATTAAGCTGAAAATGAAGTGCAAGGAGTGTGAGATAAGAAATGAGACTAACAACGCTGCGATATATCTGGCAGAGTTGTGTTGGTTGGTTGTTTTGGGGAAGGAGACCAGACAGCGAGGTCATCGGCCTCATCGGATTAGGGAAGGATGGGAAGGACGGGAAGGACGTCAGCCGCGCCCTTTCAGAGGAACCATCCCGGCATTTGCCTGGAGTGATTTAGGGAAATCACGGAAAACCTAAATCAGGATGGCCGGACGCGGGATTGAACCGTCGTCCTCCCGAATGCGAGTCCAGTGTCTAACCACCAGAGTTGTGTTATTCTACTTGTGTAGACAGGTTTGTTCATTCCTTTCAGATACTCAGCCGGAATTTTAGACCCGTACAGCCATCACATAATTTCTGAGAGCGCCGTCAGTGAAGTTGTGCTCTTGTTGTGTGTTACGATAACGGAACAGCGGAATTTAGAGCAACGTCATACTATCAAGTTTTGTGTTAAACTTGGGAAATCAGCGAGTGTGACCCTCGAAAAGTTGAAACAGCCCTATGGGGAACATCCCTTATCAAGAGTAGAGAATTTTCACTGGCATTTTTGAAAGGGCGAGAACACGTTGAAGATGGACTTCGTTCAGGCAGGCATTCAACTTCAAAAACTGACGAAAACGTCGAACGTGCGTGCCCTTGTGAGATCGGACCGACGTTTGAACAATAAGGATGTGGCTGACCTGTTAAACTTAAACACCTTTATCGTACATCAAATTTTGACCGAAGATTTGCAAACGCGAAAGGTTTGTGCTAAAATGGCGTCGAAAAACTTCACAACTGAGCCGAAGGACAATCGAAGAAACGTGTACGTTGATCTTCTTGAGAGGACTGCCAATCACCACGAATGGTTCAGTCGTATGATCACGGGCAATGATCCCGAAGTTTTTAGTGCGATCCTGAGAGAAAGCGGCGAAGCGAGGAGTGAGTAAATCACGGATCAAAACAAGTCTGATTTGCTTTTTTGACAGTAGGGGTGTCGTAATAAAGAATTAGTTTTCCGGGAGAAACTGCCTAGCAAGTATTTTACGGAAATCTCCTTGAAACACACTGGACTCGCATTCGGGAGGACGACGGTTCAGTCCCGCGTCCGGCCATCCTGATTTAGGTTTTCCGTGATTTCCCTAAATCGCTCCAGGCAAATGCAGGGATGGTTCCTCTGAAGGGGCACAGCCGAATTCCTTCCCTGTCCTTTCCTTATGCGACGAGACCGATGACCTCGCAGTTTCGTCTCTTCCCACAAACAACCCAACCCAAACATCTCTTTGAAAGACTCAGGAAAAGCGCGAATCGAATTTGATCGGACACTGCAGGGAAGTCGATGCTACATCATAACAAAGGCCCATGTCACAAAGCCACTTCCACTGCGGAATTTTTGAACTCAAAAAAGGCATTCCTGTTGTTCCAAAAGCTGCCTTATTCACCTAATCTGAGTCCGTGTGACTTTTTTTCTTTTCCCTAAATTGAAAAATGTCTCAAAAGGACGTCATTTTCGGACTCTGGAGAACATTCAAAGGAATGTGACCGACTTGTTAGAGGCCCTAACAGTTGAAGCCTTTCAGCGCTCCTAGCAAGACTGGGAAGAACGATTCCATCGGCGTATGGCTGCCGAACGGAACTACTCTTTTTTTTTTTTTTTTTTTTTTTGGGAGAAATGAAAACTTTGGTAGATAAAAAAATTTGTCTCATTACTTTTCTCACGCTCCTCGTAAATATTGATGTAATCTTGTTCAGTGCTCAGTGTACTGTGACCTGTCGTCAGTAGAAATAGCTGCATTTGTGCACTTAACACCGTGTACAGTTTATGTCGGTTGGTGAAATTCGTAAGAAGACCAGGAGCGAATCGACAGGCATCGAGAAATATTAATCTCTGGATGCAACATGATTTGACTGCATAAGAGTATTGCTCTTGTGCACCTGTAGGGGGACAGCTCACTGGGACAGTGGTCGCTGGGGCCGTGTGCGCCGGTAGTTGCGTTTCCGCTCGCAAGACGGCGCTGCGTGGCCCGGTGTGGGCCGCAGCCGGCAGACGTCCGCCCGGAGCCCATTTCCGCGTTGGCGCGGCCGCAGCTTGTCTGGCCCGGGGATCCAATAAGCCAGCGCGGCCGTCTGCTGCTGCTGCTGCGGAGGAAGCGGGCGAGGCCGTAGCCGGCAATTAGATGGCCAGGCCATTAATCACGGCCGCCTGTTTATTGGAATGTCATTCCGCGCTCGCCCCGGGTTGCTCATTAACAGGCTGCGAACCCGGATCCCCGCCACGGCGGCTTGCGCAAGCGCACTAGCGGGCGGGCGGGCGCGTGTAGGCGAAAGCGCGGCGCGGCGCGGCGCTTCCGGCGGCTTTTGTTGTCCGCGGCCGATTAGCGCCGGCCGGCCTCTGGTCGGAGGGCCTACTTTCGCCGCCGCCCTGCACAGGTGGAAGCTGCGGGTCCCGCTATCTGGCAGCCTCCCGCCTCCTGCTGAGTCGTACGCGTCGTCTAATGAGGCGCCGGATTCCAACCCGGCGTTCACAACGCACAGCCACGTGTGGCGTGACTTTGCGGTACACGTGCGAGTGGGGATGGCGATTATTGCCGGAACAACCGGTTTGTGGTTATACTGGTTCTTTTCCTCTACAGTTTAACCTGGCTAATAAAAGCGCTCAGAATAACCGGTTTCTGAAATAAACGATTTTAGATTTTTTTATCGCTGTTTCTTCCAGTGATAAACTTTCTTTCTTTCGCTTACGCCAGGGGTCTCCAAACTTTTTAGTCCGCGCGCCACATTGACTCCTCCACGAAGTCATAAGGGCCATGATCTACCTAGTGGGATTAAAGCACCCTAGCACTCCGTGATCACCTTGATTTAAAGTTAAACGAAAGATGAAATCGCAAAAATCTAAGGTTGTGGGAACAGCTAGCACTGAAACGAACTACGATTTTTATTTAATTACATAATTTTGATTGGTGGACGGACCTGATCGAAATTCTGAGCGTATTTTATTCTAGCGAATTTCACCGACAGAAAAGTATGTCACTGCACATTCTTCACGAAAGCGTCCTGCAAAGTTAACCAAATCTCAAAATCATTGTTAACAAAACTATTACTGCAAAACGTAAAAGAGGTAGAGTATGTCAACGCATTGTTATTTCAAGCGGCGCAACAATAAGTTTAGTTACGTAGTCTTGTAGCGAGTAGCAGAGCCAGAGCATATATTTGATAGTTCTGTTGCGTGATTGTGTCTACGTTGCGAGTGTCTCACGAGTTTTTTTAGTGTTTTATGCGCTGTACTAGTAGGTGAGACGACGAAGTGTGGGACAATTCAAAGTTTGAATTCGAAGAGACAGTACAGGTACCACCTCAAATATTTGGCAGGCCGGATGCTGGAGATGTCCGACCAGCTAACGCGGGCCTGTTTGCCGGCCTTCGTGATCCGTAGTTTGGAGACCCCTGGCTTGCGCCATAGTCCCGCAGCGATCGCAGGGTCGGCGTGGTTACAACGGATTTGGCAGTGTTAGTGTTAGGGATGGCCGTATGCCCTTCCTGCCGCCACGCCGTACCCCCCAGGACGGAATCAGTGTACCCCAACTGTCTGCGTATAGTAGAAATCGTGAAATAGTGCGGGCGTGTTTCAAATGTCTGCGACGGGTGTAACTGAGGCGGAACGTGGGGACCAGCCCAGTATTCACCCAGCGGGATGTGGAAAACCGCCTAAAAGCCACATCCAGTCTGGGTCCTCGTCGTTAATCCGCCGGGCGGATTCGATCCGGGGCCGGCGCGCCTAACCGAGTCCGGGAAGCAGTGCGTCAGCGCGCTCGGCTACCCTGGCGGGTTTTCTTCCAGTAATAAACGTAGATTTCAAACTAAGATTAAAATTTTCTAATGAAGATGGAGGAGAAAGAGAGCATGATCGACGTGGGTTTGAGGCTGGTGCAGAAATCGGCGTGTCCAGCAAATATCGCGGAGACGGGCGCGGCGACAGCGAGAGGGAAATCTCACAAGTTGATGACTTCCTTACACCGTCACTTTTGGATGGTACCAATTTTTCCCGCTGAACCAATAACGAAATTAAGGGTTCAGTTATTGTTCCGAGTTTATAGCAAGTCAATAAAATTGTAGATATATCAATCAAATTTACCTTCTCTTCCAATGAACAGTCCAGAAAAAAAATTGTGGTAAGATCTTATGTGACCAGACTGCTGAGGTCATCGCTCCCTAAGCTTACACACTACTTAATCTAACTTAAAGTAACTTACGCTAAGGGAAACAACCTACCACCAGGTTAGAGACAGAAGTGATGACACTTTCTGGAGGACCTGACCGTAATTTTGCTGGACAATGCTGAAGCACGTACAGTGCAAGCTGTTACTGATTTGTTTGACTCATGGGGCTGCTAAGTGCTATACCACCTACTGCACTCCCTCGTAATTTCAACTCTGTTTCTAAACTGAAGGAAACACTTCACGGCATTCGCTTCAGAACTGCTACAAATTCGTCGGGCAATAGACCGCGCCGTTCGAACTGTCAGCACAACTGGCACTGCTAAGAGTATCCTACGACTTCCACATTGCCGGCAACGGGTTATTCTCAATGCTGGTGACTACTTTGAAGTTCAGTAAAATTTTTAAACGCGTATCTATTTTGTACGAGCTGTAAATAAATAATGCCACTACTAAAGTTCGAACCCCTGTACATCATGATTCGTTGAGCCCTAAGACTGAACGTTTCTATTTGTCTAGCCAAAAGTGATAGTATTTACATCATTTGCAAACTAATAGATAATGCTATTAAAAGTAGTATGTTTTTAGATTGTTTAGTACTTTCAATTCCATGTGGTTCAAAAAAATGGCTCTAAGCACTATGGGACTCAACTGCTGAGGTCATGAGTCCCCTAGAACTTAGAACTAGTTAAACCTAACTAACCTAAGGACATCACAAACATCCATGCCCGAGGCAGGATTCGAACCTGCGACCGTAGCGGTCTTGCTGTTCCAGACTGCAGCGCCTTTAACCGCACGGCCACTTCAGCCGGCCAATTCCATGTGGCAATATGCTTATTTTCCCCTTGAACAGCAGGTCAGAAGTTGAAGAGTGGGCACGTGGACACAAAACGGAATGTCTATACTGACAGGTGTAGAGCACTTAGTGGTGCACCGAGCGATATGGCGCAGTGGTTAGCACACTGGACTCGCATTCTGGAGGACGACGGTTCAATCCCGTCTCCAGCCATCCTGATTTAGGTTTTCCGTGATTTCCCAAAATCGTTTCAGGCAAATGCCGGGATGGTTCCTCTGAAAGGTCACGGCCGATTTACTTCCCAATCCTTCCCTAACCCGAGCTTGCGCTCCGTCTCTAATGACCTCGTTGTCGACGGGTGCAGTTATGGTCATCCAGAAAACTGAGGCCGTAAAGTTTGTGATATGTTTGTGGGAAGAGTGTTCGACACAGAGAAAAAAACCGCAGAAAGAGCTAGGTTTCTTACGTTAACTTTCTAAGTAAATATTCTTTCCAGTTATTTTTTGTAAGATGAAGAGAACATGCATTGCATTTGACTTCGATGTACGGCGCCGCATGCAGTCGTTGCACTTACGTTTCCCAAAGTAGTGGCTGCGTTGTCGAACGACCTTCCCCTGTTCGTCAGCAAATTGCTAATGTACAGTTCCGAAGAAGAGGTAAAATAGAGGGAGGAAAAAACCCATTAGTGGAACGGCTCATGGCAAAGATGTAGGTAATGTGCCCCGTGTGTTTTTTGATGTTGGTCTATTGCAGTTTGGATCCATTAGGAATGAAGTGCACTACTGGCCATTAAAATTGCTACACCGCGAAGATGACGCGCTACAGGCGCGAAATTTAACCGACAGGAAGAAGATACTGTGATATGCAAATGATTAGCTTTTCACAGCATTCACACAAGGTTGGCGCCGGTGGCAACACCTACAACGTGCTGGCATGGGGAACGGTTCCAACCGATTTCTCATACACAAACAGCAGTTGACCGGCGTTGCCTGGTGAAACGTTGTTGTGATGCCTCGTGTAAAGAGGAGAAATGCGTACCATCACGTTTCCGACTTTGATAAAGGTCGGAGTGTAGCCTATTGCGATTGCGGTTTATCGTATCGCGACATTGCTGCTCGCGTTGGTCGAGATCCAGTGACTGTTAGCAGAATATGGAATCGGTGGGTTCAGGAGGGTAATACGGATCGCCGTGCTGGATCAAAAATGGTTCAAATGGCTCTGAGCACTATGGGACTTAACATCTATGGCCATCAGTCCCCTAGAACTTAGAACTACTTAAACGTAACTAATCTAAGGACGTCACACAACACCCAGTGCTGGATCCCAACGGCTTAGTATCACTAGCAGTCGAGATGACAGGCATGTTATCCGCATGGCTGTAACGGATCGTGCAGCCACATCTCGATCCGTGAGTCAACAGATGGGGACGTCTGCAAGACGACAACCATCTGCACGAACAGTTCGACGACGTTTGCAGCAGCATTGACTATCAGCTCGGAGACCATGGCTGCGGTTACCCTTGACGCTGCATCACAGACAGGAGCGCCTGCGATGGTGTACTCAACGACGAACCTGGGTCCACGAATGGCAAAACGTCATTTTTTCGGATGAATCCAGGTCCTGTTAACAGTATCATGATGGTCGCATGCGTGTTCGGCGACGTCGCGGTGAACACACATGGGAAGCGTGTAATCGTCGTCGCCATACTGGCGTATGAACCGGCGTGATGGTATGGGGTGCCATTGGTTACACGTCACGGTCACCTCTTGTTCGCATTGACCGCACTTTGAACAGTGGACGTTACATTTCAGATGTGTTACGACCCGTGGCTCTACCCTTCATTCGATCCCTGCGAAACCCTACATTTCAGCAGGATAATGCACAACCGTATGTTGCAGGTCCTGTACGGGCCTTTCTGGATACAGAAAATTTCGACTGCCACCCTGGCCAGCACATTCTCCATATCTCTCACCAACTGACAACGTCTGGTCGATGTTGGCCGAGCAACTGACTCGTCACAATACGCCAGTCACTACTCTTGACGAACTGTGGTATCGTGTTGAAGCTGCATGGGCAGCTGGCTGTACACGCCATCCAAACTCTGACTCAACGCCCAGGCGTATCAAGGCCGTTATTACGGCCAGAGGTGGTTGTTGTGGGTACTGATTTCTCAGGATCTATACACCCAAATTGCGTGAAAATGTAATCACATGTCAGTTGTAGTATAATATATTTGTCTAATGAATACCTGTTTATCATCAGCATTTCTTCTTGGTGTAGCAGTTGTAATGGCCAGTAGTGTAGTCTATTGAAGCAAGCAAGTGTGCATGCTGTTCACTGGTGCGTGTGCCTGAGATATATCGAGTACTGATAGGTGCAAGCGTGTGCCGCGTGGCGTATCAGCGCCGCCAGCCCACGGACAAAGGCTGTAGTGAGGCAGAGCTGGCGGGTTGTAGCGTGTACGTAGCGCGCTGGGCGCCGCGCCGGTCAGTGCTGTGGCGCAGCTGCGAGTTTCACAGGCGGTGCCGGCAGATGCGCGCTAACGAAGCCCGCGCGGCCCGCGCTCCTCGCCGCATTATAATATTCAAATGAGCGGCGCTGCGCCGCGCCGCGGGCAGAGCGCAGCCGTGGCGCGGACGGCGAACCCGCAGCCGCCGCCGCCTGCAGACACTGCTCACCTCACCTCACCTCCACACCTCAGGAGACCGGCGGACGTGACCAACACCGATTCAAAGGAAGGCCTCGGCGCTTGTTCGTGACGTCACGTCAGCTAGGCACGGAGAACGCCAGGTCTGTTGCAGGCACACTCATATTGGTGGTGTCTCCCTCTCTGACACAGGAAAATGTGAAACTATTGGCGGTAGTTGACCAACACACATTGTTCTGAGAGCTTTCTGCAATCAATTAATTGTGCAAAATGGTTCAAATGGTTCAAATGGCTCTGAGCACTGTGGGACTCAACTGCTGTGGTCATCAGTCCCCTAGAACTTAGAACTACTTAAACCTAACTAACCTAAGGACATCACACACATCCATGCCCGAGGCAGGATTCAAACCTGCGACCGTAGCAGTCGCACGGTTCCGGGTGCGCGCCTAGAACCGCGATACAACCACGGCCGGCAATTGTGCAATTCATTACACTTCTTAACAAATAGTGTACTCCTGAACTTAAATTTCCACCTGTTTTAAGGACTGACATGCAAAAACAACTTCATGGTGCAGCAGCAACAGAATTCGTGGTTCTTTACCTTATTTGTAAATCTGAGGAGGTTACGTTCGTACTGGGTTGCTTTTACAAGAAACTGTGAACATATTGGTGCTCTTCTTTAGTTATCTTGGTTGACTATGGGGTGAGGAGCACTGAATGTTAATGAAATATCTTGCGATTGTACACGTTGGGGGAGGGGGTGGGGGACAGAAGAAGAGGCAAAAGAGAGATACTTGTTTTATCAAATAAAATTTTTCTATCTTATTAACTTTCTCCTTTCAGTTTCAAGAGGGGAATATTTATCTTTCCTAATGTGCATGTTTAACAAAGTTTAACCTCAGCAGTATTTTCGATGCATGAAGCTATCTTGTTTCCTGTTTAGAATTCTTTTCGTTGAAAACGACTGTAATCTAATGACTGGCAACAGTTGTACATTTACACATGTAAATTAGTTCACATTTCCAGTGACGATGTCAAACGAAAATAAATAAGTAAATAAAAGAAACGAATTCATTGTAAGGGGGTTGGGGTAAGTTTCGATAACAAAATGGATCAAGTAAAATTTCTGAATCTTGCAATAGGGCAAAGCATCTTCTGATATTGATATACGTTTGTTTCGACAGGATTCAGTAATACAGAACTATGATCTTCATATGTAGCTTTACGATAGTAAGAAAATCTTTCATCTGAATAAAACTGCAGAATCCAAAACAATACGAAACATTTTATCCAAAAATAAGAGATTTATAGTGATAAGCATGCCCAGGCGTTTCTGCCTGCAACAGACCTGGCGTTCGCCGTACCCAGCTGACATGACGTCACCAACAAGCGCCGAGGCCTTCCTTTGAGTCGGTGTTGATGTGACGCACTGTGGCGACCGACTGCCTGTATCCATGGCAACCGTCGCTTGGAGAACACGGAAATTAGGCGAGCTCCCGTGTCACACCCCATCCTCCGTGCTTCACCGCTGTCAGTACACATGACGGCATGTAACGTTCGCCAAATCCAGGCTCTTGCATCAGATTGCCACTGAGTATGGTTGGGTGGTTCATTCGAGGGAGGGGACGAAAGAGACATGTCATCGGTCCCATCGGATTAGGGGAGGATGGGGAAGGAAATTGGCCTTGTCCTTTCCTAGGAACCATCCCGGCACTTGTCTGAAGCGTACGCCAAGAAAGGAAGAATTAATTGATTGTTGATCTTAATAACGAACATCCTCCTTTACCTCCTCTGCATTACTGCAGATGACGGGTCACTGAGCACATTTGTTCTGTGGATGCAGTACACGTGAGGCGCCTAGTTGTTTCCACTGCACTGTGTGGAATACTGTAAGTTGGCTATTTAGGTTTTTATGTTTGGTAACGTCACGTAGCGCTCTGTATGAATATCACTGGCTGTGCTGTGTGCAGTGTGTGGCTGGTTGGCGTTGCTGCAATTGTAGTGTTGGGCAGTTGGGTGTGAACAGCGTTTAGCGTTGGGCAGTTGGAGGTGAGCCGCCAGTAGTGGTGGATGTGGGAGGGAGATGGCAGAATTTTGAGAGCGGACGATCTGGACGTGTGTCCATCAGAAAGAGTATATGATGACTTTTGAACATTATTAAGGTAAATACATTGTTTGTTCTCTATCAAAATCTCTCATTTGCTAACTATGCCTATCAGTAGTTAGTGCCTTCAGTAGTCAGAATCTTTTATTTAACTGGCGGTATTAGCGCTCACTGTATTGCAGTAGTTGGAGTAACGAAGATTTTTGTGAGGTAAGTGATTGATGAAATGTATAGGTTATTGTTAGTCACGGCCATTCTTTTGTAGGGGTTATTGAAAGTCAGATTGCGTTGCGCTAAAAATATTGTGTGTCAGTTTAGTGATGATCAGAATAAGTAAAGAGAGAACTGTCCGAGTACGTTCAGTTTTGCTCAGCTGTTAGAAAATCAAATAACGTAAGAGGTTTATCAGCACAGTAATTCATAAATTTTTCTGAGGGGTTGTTTCAATACGAAGGTTCTGTTATAGTTCACTAACCTGCTGTCTTCAAGTTGTCCCCAGCGCAGAAAACATCGCGCTGGTCGTAGGTTCTGTATCTTGAGGCTGAAACTGATCTTTAGCGAGGTTCTGTTCTGAAATAATGTATCACTTTTTTGGGATGCCACTCGCGTATTTTAATATAGTCACACGAGAAGACTACATCATCTTAATACAACGCTTTCGCCGGCCCTTGTGGCCGAGCGGTTCTAGGCGCCACAGTCTGGAACCGCGCGACCGCTGCGGTCGCAGGTTCGAATCCTGCCTCTGGCATGGTTGTGTGTGATGTCCTTAGGTTAGTAAGGTTTACGTAGATCTAAGTTCTAGGGGACTGATGACCCCAGAAGTTAAGTCCCATAGTGCTCAGAGCCATTTGAACCATCCTTTGAGTGATGTCCTTTCGGAAGTGGACACGTACATAGCGGATAGTGCTGACGCTGTCGTTTTCGGGTTTTTCTTGATGATTCTTAGTAGCATTCTGTTCTCTCTTGTTGTAAGCTTCTGTGGACAACCGTGTCGTTCACTGTCTAATACTATGTCTGTCCTTACATCGCTTAATGATAGATTGCACAGTCGCTCGGCTTCGTCCTATAATGTTCGAAATTTCGGCATACGACTTGTGTTGAAGATACTGGGCGACAATGTTCCTCAATGGTCGTTTTCTTCCCCTGCGGTCCATTCTGCTGTTCCACGATACCAACGTCCGACGTGCTGTAGCTTCACGGCCGCCACACGACTACACAAGTGGGGCATGCACTGCGGGGCTGCGTCAGCCGTTTGTTTGGTTGAAAGTAGTCCGCTGTATGAATACATTTTGCCCTGTCGTAGACCGTGCGGAGTGTAACATTTTATTTTCCCAGAATAGATTTATGGCAAACGGGAAGCCAAATTACCAAGAACATGGTGATCTTACGCTACATCATCGTACTTAATCGTATCGGCGCTGTGGGTGATTTACTATCCCGACACACCATCGTAGTTTGTGACCACCTACTGTATGAATACTTATTTCCATGACTGTACTTGCAGAACTAGCACTCCTGAAAGAAAGGATATTGCGGAGGCATGGCTTAGCCACAGCCTGGGGGATGTTTCCCGAGTTCGAGTCTCGGTCCGGCACACAGTTTTAATCTGCCAGGAAGTTTCATATCAGTGCACACTCCACTGTAGAGTGAAAATCTCATTCTGGAAACATCCCTCAGGTTGTGGCTAAGCCATGTCTCCGCAATATCTTTTCTTTCAGGAGTACTAGTTCTACAAGGTCCGCAGGAGAGCTTCTGTAAAGTTTGGAAGGTAGGAGACGAGATACTGGCAGAAGTAAAGCTGTGAGTCGTGCTTGGGTAGCTCACTTGGTAGAGCACTTGCCCGCGAAAGGCAAAGGTACCGAGCTCGACTCTCGGTCCGGCACACAGTTTTAATCTGCCAGGAAGTTTCAATTTTTTATGTATTTTTACACAACTGCGGGGTAAATGTCACGTGCAAAGGAGAGGGGCGTCCACCAAAAATTTCACCAGCTCTCACCAGTGCGGGATGGGGAGGTCCAAATTTTGAAGTAAACCCCTCACATAGGTGTAGACGTCCCACTGGGAACGAAGAACATCGCCGCAGTCTACTCGGACTTTAGTTCAGTGTGGGAGGCGGTCGGCGGTCACGGCCGTGTGAGGAGGCGCAACTCTCGCAACGTGAGCCGCGCGGAAGTGTTTTCTTAATTGGCCGCGGCGCGCCTGACCGACCGGTTCGTGACGTCATGGCCGGTCGGCGCACCGTTAGGGGCACAAGCTGAAGCGAAGGCGCAGCCGCAGCAGGCGTGTGAGCGTGCGGTCGCGGCACGTTAACTGTACAGGGCGGCGATGGCGCTGGGGCCCGAGCCGAAGACACACGCCCAGGCGCTCGGTACCTGTCACCCCAGCTCCACCCACACGGCGCCTCCCTACTTGCACCGTGGCGGTCTTGAGAACATTACTCTCCGTCAGTTAGAATGCACAGCCCGTGAGTCTGGAATGTCAACTACTACCTTCCTCGATAGTCACTGATTCATGATAAACAGAATTTCGTGGTCCAATACCTCACGAAATTAAAAACCTACAAATAACGAAACTTGTCTAGCTTGAAGGGGGAAACCAGATGGCGCTATGGTTGGCCCGCTAGATGGCGCTGGCATAGGTCAAACGGATATCAACTGCGATTTTTTAAAATAGCAACCCCCATGTTTTATTACATATTCGTGTAGTACGTAAAGAAATATGAATGTTTTAGTTGGACCACTTTTTTAGCTTTATGATAGACGGCGCTGCAATAGTCACAAACGTATAAGTACGTGGTATCACGTAACATTCCGCCAGTGCGGACGGTATTTGCTTCGTGATACACTACCGGTGTTAAAATAGACCGTTTATTAATTGGAGAAAAAGTCGATATCGTGTTGATGTATCGCTATTGTGATAAAAATGCCCAACGAGCGTGTGCTATGTATGCTGCTCGGTATCCTGGACGACATCATCCAAGTGTCCGGACCGTTCGCCGGATAGTTACGTTATTTAAGGAAAAAGGAAGTGTTCAGCCACATGTGAAACGTCAACCACGACCTGCAACTAATGATGATGCCCAAGTAGGTGTTTCAGCTGCTGTCGTGGCTAATCCGCACATCAGTAGCAGACAAAATGGCGCGAGAATATGGAATCTCAAAAACGTCGGTGTTGAGAATGCTACATCAACATCGACTGCACCCTTACCGTATTTCTATGCACCAGGAATTGCATGGCGACGACTTTGAACGTCGTGTACAGTTCTGCCACTGGACAGAAGAGAAATTACGGGACGATGACAGATTTTTTACACGCGTTCTATTAAGCGACGAAGCGTCATTCACCAACAGCGGTAACATAAACGTGCATAATATGCACTATTGGGCTACGGAAAATCCACGATGGCTGTGACAACTGGAACATCAGCGACCTTGGCGGGTTAATGTATGGTGCGGCATTATGGGAGGAAGGATAATTGGCCCCCTTTTGTCGACGGCAATTTAAATGGTGCAATGTATGCTGATTTCCTACGTAATGTTCTACCGATGTCACTACAAGATGTTTCACTGCATGAAAAAATGGCGATGTACTTCCAGTATGATGGATGTCCGGGACATAGTTCGCGTGCGGTTGAAGGGGTATTGAATAGCATATTTCATTACAGGTGGATTGGTCGTTGAAGCACCATACCACGGCCCGCACGTTCACCGTATCTAACGTCCCCAGATTTCTTTCTGTGGGGAAAGTTGAAGGATATTTGCTATCGTGATCCACCGACAACGCCTGTCAACATGCTTCAGCGCATTGTCAATGCGTGTGCGAACATTACGGAAGGCGAACTACTCGTTGTTGAGAGAAATGTCGTTACACGTATTGCCAAATGCATTGAGGTTGACGGACATCATTTTGAGCATTTATTACATTAACGTAGTATTTACAGTTAAACAAGGTGTAACAGCATGCGTTCTCAGAAATAAGTTCACAAAGCTACATGTATCACATTGGAACAACCGAAATAAAATGTTCAAACGTACCTACGTTCTGCTTTTTAATTTAAAAAACTTACCTGTTACCAGCTGTTGGTCTAAAATTGTGAGCCATATGTTTGTGAGTATTACAGCGCCATCTATCACAAAGCGAAAAAAGTGGTCCAACTAAAACATTCATATTTGTTTACGTACTACACGAATATATAATAAAGTGGGGGTTCCCATTTTAAAAAAATGCAGTTGATATCCGTTTGACCTATGGCAGCACCATCTAGCGGGCCAACCATAGCGCCATCTGGTTTCCCCCTTCAAGCTAGACAAGTTTCGTTCTTTGTAGTTTTTTCGTTTGACGCTTATTTCGTGAGACATTTGGCTCGGTCACGATCAAAGGAACCACCCTATATGTATGTATATATATATATATATATATATATTACAATGCAACTTCCACGACATTTCAGAACACACTGAGGTGACAAAACTAATGGGATACCTACTAATTTCGTGTAGACCTCCTTTTGGCCAGCGTACTGCAGCAACTCGACGTGGAGTGGACTCAACAAGGCGCTGGAAGTCACCTGCAGAAATACTGAGCCATGCTGGTTCTGTAACCATGCATAACTGTAAAAATGTTGCAGGTACATGATTCTATATACCGGTGACCGCTCGATTATGCCCCTCAAATATTCAGTGGCATTCATCTCGGACGACCTGGGGCCCAAATTATCCTCTCCAATTGTCCAAAATGTTCTTCAGACCAATCGGGAACCACTGTGGCCTGTACCACGTCGCATTTTCATCCATAAAATTTCCATCTTTGTTTCGGAACATGCTGTCCAAATTGGTTTCAGATAGTTTCCAGATTGCCGAACATAACAATTGTAAATAATTGATCAGTTCAATTGGACCTGAGAACCCAGTCTATTGCATGTAAACACACCCCACACCGTTACGGGCACCAACCATCTTGCACAGTGCCTTGTTGACAACTTGCTTCTGTGTCTTCGTGGATTCTCCACCACACTTGAACCATACTGTCACCTCTTAGAAACTGAAATCGGACTCATCTGATCAGGCCACGGTTTTTGTGTCGTCTAGGGTCCAACCAAAATGGTTACGAGCCCAGGAGAGGAGCCGCGGGCGATTTCCAACTGTTAGCAAAAGCACTCGCGTCGATCGTGTGCTGCCATTGCCATTTAACTTTGCCACACTTGTTTGCCACGAGAGTACTGGAAAATATACAACTGTCATTTACTACGAAAAAGTCAATTTATGCACTAGGTAACAAACTGTGCTCTTGAAGTACAATGTTGACATTTACAACAGTACAAGTTCATCCGAAACTTTAACAGCACGTTGGGCCTACACTATGATATTGAGTGCTGTAGCTGAGGTCTCGCAGTGGGTGAGCTCTTGGATTCTCGACACTATATTGACCTCAGTATGAGGGCGCTGCAGTGCTGGGGGAGAGTTGTGGTATTCAGGAGCACCTCCCACACGTCGTTGCAGATTGCAGCGTGTCCTCGCTAATGCCTGTGGTACAGATTCTCTTTGCCGACTTCGGTGTGGCAAAGTGCTCTCCGGACGAATACCACAGACTACCACATGTTACGAACTTTACAATCTGTTGACTCTGTAAACAGCATACACAAGAAATCTTCTCTGCTTGTTTTGGCAATTTTTGGGAATCTACATCTACGTTTGCATCCACACCCATATTTTGTTTGAAAACCACAATGAAGTGCATAGTACAGAGTTCTATGATGCCTTAAACGCTCGCGTGCGCGCTGAAATTAGTGTACTCTGGTCTTTGCGATCCCTACGAGAGTATTACGCAAAGGTTTGTGATGTGCTCCTAGAGTCGTCACCTAAACTTACTTCCTGAAGCTCACTAAACGAGCATTCAAGGAATAGTTATCGTATATCTTCAGGTGTTTCGCAGTTGAGTTCTCTCAGCATCGCCTTGATCACTCATTGGGAACCCCAGTATACTTCCTGGTTGGGCTACGACTGAGCCTAAGTGATCATTCCACTTCATATCCCTACATATCGTTACACCCAAGTATTTGTATGGGT
This sequence comes from Schistocerca serialis cubense, assembly GCF_023864345.2. Lineage (NCBI taxonomy): Eukaryota > Metazoa > Arthropoda > Insecta > Orthoptera > Acrididae > Schistocerca > Schistocerca serialis. The sequence goes on along the minus strand of NC_064643.1, from coordinate 222,288,572 downwards.
TGGCCGTCTCAGCAGTGACTCATTGATACTGATATCATAGAATATTATGTTTTTATCGTTTTGGAAATGCAACCTTTTACATTTCTGAATATTTAAGGCAAGTTGGCAATTTTTCCACCACTTTGAAAACTTATTAAGATCTGACTGAATATTTGTGCAACTTTTTTCAGACAGTTCACACAAGAAAACAAAAGACAATGCTTTGCAGGGATTTGTTTCTAAGTCCTATGTCGACACTGATAAATACTTGGTCTTTCACTACGGCGTCACAATAAAATGACAATTGGTCTACCGGTCGTATGGTTGCACGACTGTAAGTCAGGTGCTGTGAGCAAATGGGGTTTTTATTATTTATTTGTTTTTGGCTTTGGGCAGCAAAGACCACACAGACAACAGCAGTTACGAAAGTGTTCTATATTAAGATAATTGCAATTTTCCCAGTAGAACAATAAAAAGTGTTCGATGTACAAACGTAAGTACTGAAAGTAAAATAAAAGCACTAAAACACGAGCACCAGACAGCCAGCAGTAATTACAGCTGTACCAAATTAACATCAATGCAATTTTCGAAACATAGCAGTGATAAGAATGTGAGGTACCGAGATACGTTCGTTATATAAATTAAAAAAATAAAATTACGACCCAGGGTTGGAACCGGAATGGTTCCAGAGGAGAACGAGGTCCTTGCCGTGATGTTCTCCTTCTCACTGTTGAACAAGGAGGTTGAGATTAATTCATTTCCGACATATTGGTACTGATGATAGTGATAGTGTCATCATCGCCGTCGTTGTTGTTGCTGCTGCTGCTACTGCTGTTGTTGTTGTCGTTTGTTGCTTGTACGTGAGCGTGACGAACGTCTTTCGACGTCCCGTCTCAGAGTTAATGAGCAGTATGGGTGGTCACGCCAGTGTCACATGTGGCCGAAGGTGAGGAACTGCTGTATAGAAGGATTTTTAGTCCAGACCGATTTCTCATTGTCTGCAGCTGCTGTGGAGCTGCGCGGAAAATTTAACAGCTCAGTCTGTGGCGCCGTCGATTTTAAGGAGACAGTTTGACCGCATTCCGGAAGGTGTAACGGTCGATTAGTCGATGTGATTATTGCTTGCGAAACAACAGCGCGCTCGGTGGGTTGACTTTCCCAAGGCTGCCCACAGCAGGCTCGGAAATGGCAGCCGGGCTACTACGGTCTCTGTTCTCACAAAACCAGCTTAACCTCGCTCTCTCTCCCTGTGCACGTCACTGCGTATGTCTTAAACTGTTGCTGTATAGACATTTTTGCAGTTAATCGCCCTATACCTTTGCCACAACGTTACCATTCCCGACAGTTTCTTTGTGTGTGTTTACTGAGTGATATATACTAGTAGGAGCTAGACGCATGGTACATTGCCTTTCGGAAATATTCCGAAGTCCACAGAGCCAAGAGTGTGCCAAGAATACCAAGTTTCAGGCATTAATCACACCACGGGGAACGCAGTGGCCGAAGGCCTTCACTCAACTACCGAGAGGTTTGGGTTGTTTGCTGGGAGGAGACCAGAAATCGAGAATAGAGAAGGACGGGGAAGGAAGGCGGCCGTACCCTTTTCAAAGGAACCATCCCGGCATTTGCCTGGAGCGATTTAGGGGAATCACGGAAAACCTACATCAGGATGGCCGGACGCGGGATTGAATCTTCGTCCTCCCGAATGCGAGTCCAATGTGCTAACCACTACGCCACATCGCTCGGTCTAACCACCGAGAGGGCGGCATTTTCGTAGAGGTGTCAGTGCTGAGAGACATGCAACACTGCGTCCAATAACGGCAGATATCAATCTGGGACGTACGACGAAAGTATTCATTAGGGGCCGGCTGCGGTGGCCGAGCGGTTCTAGGCGTATCCGTCCGGAACCTCGCGACTGCTACGGTCGCAGGTTCGAATCCTGCCTCGGGCATGGATGTGTGTGATGTCCTTAGGTTAGTTAGGTTTAAGTAGTTCTAAGTTCTAGGAGACAGATGACCTCAGATGTTAAGTCCCATAGTGCTCAGAGCCATTTGAACCATTTTTTTTTTTTATTCATTGGGGCAGTGCGGCGAAATTTGGCGCTAATAGGCTATGTGAGCAAGTGACTGAGACGAGTGCCTTTCCAAACAGCACAACATCGCCTGCATCACCTTTCCTGGGCTCGTGACCATATAAGTGCCACCATAGAGGACTGGAAAACCAACACCTGGTCAGATGAGTCCCGATTTCAGCTGGTAAGAGCTGATGGTAGGGTTCGAGTGTGGCGCAGACCCTACAAAGACATGTGCCCAAGTCGTCAACAGGGCACTCTGCAAGCTGGTGGTGGCATCATAATGGTGTGGACTGTGTTAATATGAAATGGACTGGATTCTCTGGTCCAACTGAACCGATCAATGACTTGAAGTGGTTATATTCGGCTACCTGGAGACAGTTTACAGCGCCGGCCGAGTGGCCATGCGGTTCTAGGCGCTACAGTCTGGAACCGCGCGACCGTTACGGTCGCAGGTTCGAATCCTGCCTCGGGCATGGATGTGTGTGAAGTCTTTAGGTTAGTTAGGTTTAAGTAGTTCTAAGTTCTAGGGGACTATTGACCAAAGAAGTTAAGTCCCATAGTGCTCAGAGCCATTTGAACCATTTTTGAACAGTTTACAGCCATTCATGAACTGCAAGTACCCAAACGAAGGTGGAATTATTGTGGATGACGATGTGCCATGTCATCGGGCCAGAGTCATTCGTGATTGGTTTGAAGAACATTCTGAACAATTTTTGTGAATGATTTGGCCACCGATATCGCGCGACACGAATCCGATCGGTCACCTATGGGACATAGTCGAGGTCTGTTAGTGCACAAAATCATGCAGCGACAACACTTTAGCAATTATGGATGGCTATAAAGATTGCATGGCTCAGTATTTCTGCAGGGCTTTTAAGACGACTTGTCGAGTCCAAGGCATGTGGAGTTGGTGCGCTACAGAGGGCAGAGGGCTTTCTGACATAATGTTAGGAGGCATCGCATGACTTCTGTCACCTCAGTGTATGAGAGAGAGAGAGAGAGAGAGAGAGAGAGAGAGAGAGAGAAAGAGAGGGAGAGAGTGAGAGAGAGGGAGGGCGATTTGCAGCCAACGAAAAAAAAGTGCTACAAAATACGAGAAATTCTGAGTTGTAAACATATGGTCACCTGGAAATAATATTCGGCCATATCTAGCAGCATCCCAGTTGTATACTAAATTACCCATCATACGAAGAATAGTTGCAAGCTTAAAATTCAGTGGTGGGTATTGTTTGTAGCATATAAATTGAAGTGGGAGGATGCGACCATCTCACTGAGAATGCAAATGCAAATGACCTCCACAGGCTCTGACATTTATTTATTTATTATCATTACCGTCTTGGTAACTATGGTGGGTCGCTTGCTTCTAAACACAAGCAACAAATGTGCAGAGGTGGCCGCTTGGTCATCTTCTGCAGCTTATCTCAGTGCTGCTATTTATCCCCTCTTTATTTACATAGCTTCTTGTGAATTAGGCTGTTACACTGTAACCAGCAAAGTTTGTTCCCCTTGATGACTTTTATTCTATTATTATTTCAAGTTGTATTTTGCGGAACTCCGTTTGCACACCAAGGACACTCTTAACCCAGAACCGGTCGGTCAAACTGATCTACGCTAACAGTTGGCGAACATCGTGTAGGCCGTTACTCCGGCGTGTCAGAATTCTAACTATACTGTCCTGTACATATTTTCGATAAGGGGATTTGCTTTTGACAATATCCACACAATTCGAATGAGTTCCATCATCGAATGCTGATTTAGATTTCAACGACGTTCAGACATCAAATGGTTCAAATGGCTCTGAGCACTATGGTACATAACTGCTGTGGTCATCAGTCGCCTAGAACTTAGAACTACTTAAACGTAACTAACCTAAGGACATCACAAACATCCATGCCCGAGGCAGGATTCGAACCTGCGACCGTAGCGGTCGCGCGGTTCCAGACTGTAGCGCCTAGAACCGCTCGGCCACTTCGGCCGGCCGTTCAGACATAGATGGCCGGTAATATCCGACCGTAAAACGTAGACGTTAATTGAGGAACGTAAAGAATAGCGTGAAGAGCAAAATACATGTAGAACTAAGATATTTATTAATCAATACATGCAGCAATGAATAATACTGCATATCTCATAACTTTATGCCTACAGACTGTGAAAATAACATTACTGAGAGAAATTTCTGCTTCAGTTTGTTGCGTTATTGGCAGAGGGGGTATCTACCTTTTGCGAACATTCTGTCAGAAGCTGACATTGTGGCTATACAGCCCATATAATGGCGCCCTATTTATTGTAGCTTTGGATAGGTAGTGTTGACGATGTGATTCCATACTTCTATCGTATCTTCTTTTAAATGTCGACTCCAATCTCTCCGATAAAAATTGAATTGTAATGGTAGGTCTGTTTCTCTTCCTGTACGTAAATTATTCTTCTCTTGTGTTAATTTCTTATGTTCACTACATAAATGGAATTTGATTTTTCTGTTTCCCTTAATGTATCTACGTGTTTCCTAGTTCCCACTGACCGTCGTTTCGACAGCCCCATACAAATCTTTGATGATTTTATTGTCTTCGAACATGCTTTAGCATATTGAAATTACATGTTATTGAGATAAGACTGATTAAATTTGATATGGCTAAAATTTGAACATGTTCAGTTTGCAGTAAGCGCTTTTTAATCTTTTCTATAATGTTACTATTCGGATTCTCCCTATCAGCCTGTATTGGTTGAGTGTAAGATAATTTGACACTCAACGTATTAATTATTATGATAACTTTACTTCTTGGCAACGGCGTTGCCGCAGTGGATACACCGGTTCCCGTCAGACCACCGAAGTTGAGCGCTGTCGGGCGTGGCCGGCACTTGAATGGGTCCCCATCCGGGCCGCCATGTGCTTTTGCCGTTTTTCGGGGTTCACTCAGCCTCGTGATGCCTATTGAGGACCTACTCGACCGAGTAGTAGCGGCTCCGGTGTCCGGGAGAGCGGTGTGCTGACCACACGCCCCTCTTATCCGCACCCTCAACTGAGGATGACACGGCGATCGGATTGTCCCCATGAGCTACTTGTGGCCTGAAGACGGAGTGCTTTTTTTTACTTCTTGCAACGTACTTTGTCTATGCAATAGAAGATTCGTTTAAATGGTGGAAAAATTAAGTAAGATTCGTAGCAAGCAGTTTTACAATTTTATTTACTTTTTGCAGTCATCGAAGATCGATATTTCGTCTTTTACATCGATTTCCAATGTTTCAAAGACTTTATCGTATTGAAACATGGATGTTTAAACTCTCAGTATCTCCGTGTTTCAGATATCAATGATCATGGAATATCGTTAGTCTGAATTGTACGAGTGTGCGTCGCATAGTTTCCGCAACAACATTCACGGAGTTGAGACCACCATGCAAGCATCCCAGATATGACGTCGTCGATGAACTAACCGCAGAACCCCTCCAATTAGTCTCGAATTTTTATTTACGCTGTTCGCATCTAATTCTGGGTCCTCCGCGTACGTCACGATTCTGTTCACTCGACGCGAGTGCACGCCGACAGCGACCACGCATCGTTCTCAGAAGCGCCTTCAGTAACAGCTCGCGGCGTGCAATACAAAGGCGCAATTAAATCTAAATTGCTGTGTGCGATCCAGTGACCCGCTGTCGCATTGCGATATTAGATCTGCCAGGGCGGACAGTGGAGGGTTGTGCTGTCGCTGGTCTCGCGGTCGGCTGTGGACGGGACCCAGAGGCGCGCCGGCGGTCGGCAGTGGAACTCAGCGTGGTCTTTGCCAAGCTGTAGACCGCAGGCCGGCGGCTGTGCGCACCGCATCCAGCAATCCCAGGAGCTGTTGGCCTGCGCGCTGTCGGCTGCAAGTGTTATTCTGATCTGCACGCGACTACGAGCGAGGGCCTTTCCAGAACCATGCACAGTCTTCTGCGACAGCGTCACATAACCCCCCTCTCCCCCCCCCCCCCCCCCCCCCCCCCCACACACACACTGATGAGCCAAAACATTGCGAGCACCTGCTTAATTGCTTGTCGGTCCGTCTTTGGAACGAAAGGCACCACTGATTTTGCGTATCAGAGACCCCACACTTTGATGGTAGCTTTGTGAGGGTACGTGGCATTAGATGTCAACGCACAGGTCATGTAAATCGCATAAATAATGGGCCGCTGATTTGCGTACTTCGTGATGTTGCCCGATAGCGACCCAGATGGGTTTCAGAGGATTTACGTTAGGTGGATTTGATCGACGAGACATCAACGTGAGGTCATTATGATGCTTCTCAAACCGCTGTAGCACGGTTCTGGCTCCGAGACTGGGACAGTTATACTGATGAAAGTTGACATCGTTGCCGGGGAAGATACCAAGCGTGAACGGATGCATGTGTTTCGCAGCTTGTCTTCGATTACGACCACAGGTCCCGGAAGCGCATGAGAATATCTCCCATAGCATAACACTACTCCAACCGGCCTCCGTAAGTTGCGCGCTGCACGTTTCGAACCACCGTTCGCCTCGATGATGGCGTCTGTGGAGACGACCATGACCCAGTGTATAAAAAAATTTGATTCACCCGAAGACCCGACACGTTTCCATTTTTTGTTTTTAATGTGTGTGAAATCTTATGGGACTTAACTGCTAAGGTCATCAGTCCCTAAGCTTACACACTACTTAACCTAAATTATCCTAAGGACAAACACACACACCCATGCCCGAGGAAGGACTCGAGCCTCCGCCGGGACCAGCCGCACAGTCCACGTTTGTATTGATCGACGGTCGAGTCTCAACGGTCCCGTGCACCCACTGTACTCGCAATTAACGATGTCGTTGGGTCAGTAAGTGGACACTCAGGTGTGGTCTACTATGCAGCAACGTACGGTGAACGGCGTGCTCCAAAACACTTGTGAGTGCACCAGCATTGTGCTCTTTAGGCAGAGATTCCATAGATCACGGTCTATCCTACTTTACAGATCAGACAAGCCTCCGAACCCCACGTTCTGTGAAGAGTCGTGGACGTCCTACCATTCGGCACCTTGTGGTAAATCCACTGTCCTTACACCTCTTCCCGTATATCCTCACGACAGTAGCACGTGAACATCCGGTCGGCTTCGCTGCTTTTGAGGTACTCGTTCACAGGCTTTGCGTAATAATAATCTTCCCTTTGTCAAAGTCGCTTATCTCCATGGATTTCCCTTCTGTAGCCCATATCTTCGCTATGGTATTCCCCGTCCGTGTCTGCTCCGGTTACATATTCTTGTTACCGCGTCGCGTGACCGCAACTCCACCAGCGGCATCCAGCGTCGCTGTTGACATCATGTTTTGGCTTTTCAGTGTGCGCTAACTGGGAAAGAATGTGAAGCACACAGAAGCCGTGGACGGGTGTCAGTCTAACTACGCGCACGTACATACTATCGACGGGTATGAAAATGATCGGACCTGCAGTTTTCAGTGACAACTGGAACGGCCAGTAGAGTGCGTTAGTGTTGTTCGTTTAGTGTTGTTACAATGCTTGCTGTAGTACATAAGAGGCATGAACAGCGTCAGATGTTGCGTGATAACTAAAGAGGGTGCTGTCTCGTGTGAGACAGCCTTATCAGCATCTAACATAGTGGGAAAGGGCCTCCATACCCGGTCTCCAGTTGCCCGGCTGATGGAATTGTGCAATTGAGCGCTATGGGACTTAACATCTGAGGTCGTCAGTTCCCTAGAACTTAGAACTACTTAAACCTAACTAACCTAAGGACATCACGCACATCCATGCCCGAGGGAGGATTCAAACCTACGACCGTAGCGGTCGCGCGGTTCCAAAATGAAGCACCTGGAGCCAATCGGCCACAACGACCGGCGAATTGTGCAATATCCAGATCCGTGTTGCATTTGGTCCGATTTTGGACTAAATGGGAAGGTGATTGCGCGCAAAGTAGTTGGCCACCACAAGGCAGGAACAGCACCACACTGTGCAGCAAGCACCTCGTAACCCATTTACATCTGCTCCTGCCATGCAAGAACAGGAAATAGACTCCTTGGAATACACTTCGCCATCCCACACCACTGGTCGAACACTACCAGTGATCACGGATTTACCGTCCAAGGCGTAGGCTGACTTTAATATAACAACCCAAACGGCTGTGTTTGGGGTGGCGCCGTGACCGGGAATCATGTACTGCTGACGAATGGCGTCGCATTGTGTTCTGCACTGCTCTGTATGCGAGCATGTGCGCGACTTGGAGAGAGGCCCCGTTCTTCCAACGTTTAGGAGCGACACAGTGGTGTTCTCCCGACCTCATGTTTTTTTTTGGGGGGGGGGTGGGGGGGCATCGTGTTTGACTACAGGTTACGACTGACAGTTGTTGAGGGAACTCTGACGGCACAGTTGTACGTAACGGTCACAGCGCTACCTCATGAGCTAGCTCTCTTGCGGCACTATCGCGGCGCCATTTTTCAAGAGGACAATGCTCGTCCACACACTGCACGTTTCTGTGCGAACTGTATATGTGGTACTGACGTACTCATGTAGCCAGCAAGAATTTCAGATCTCTCTCTGATACAAGGTGTGGAACCAGTTCAGACATCTCTCTGTTCCCTGTGCCAGTATCCAGAGTCTGAGAGACGAGTTACAACGCTGATGGCCAGTTAACATCGCGAGTAAATACAGCAGCTTTACGACATCATTCCGAACCGAATCACTGCGTGCATCGAAGCCCGACGCGGAGCAGCGTCATAGTGATAAGTGGCTTCTACTACCAAGATCCTCGTGAATTTAACCCAATTTTGTAATCACTAAAATAACATCACTTACAATACCAATCCCTGATGCCTTCCTTAGTCAGCTCCTCTCCTTGTGGATGCTTCACATTTTTTTTTGTCAGGGAGTATAATACGAAGCCAATTTACTCCCATAGCGGTAAGAATAAAAGACGAGGATACCAGGCGTAGAAGAATGAAACCGGAATTTTGTTGCAATAATTACACGTCTGTTGTTAAAAGACAGGTAAACAATATTTTATTCAAAATAATCTCCATTGCTATTTATACATTTCTGCCATCTGTCTACATCTACATCTGTCCGGCAGGCTATGAATGCCACGGCAAAAAAAAAAACAGTTCTTCTTTTGAAGCGAACCAGTCAGCGAACCATTATCATACGAATTGAAGCGTTGTTCAGCGAGAGCGTGTCCTAGTGATACAAACAGATTATAATCGGACGGTGCCAAGTCTGGAGAATAAGCCGCATGCCCTAGCATTTCCGAACTGAACGCCTCGATCGTTCCCCTGACCCGTTTTGCTGTGTGTGATGGGGCGTTGTCATGGAGCAATATGACTTTTTGTCGCCTTTCTCCATATTCCGGTCGTTTTTCACGTAAGGCTGGATTTAAATCTATCATTTGCCGTTGGTAGCGATCAATGTTAACAGTTTCACCAAGTTTTAGCAGCTCATAATAGCTGACACCCTTCTGATCCCACCAAACACAGAGCATTGTCTTCTTTCCAAAGCGATTTAGGCTTGCAGTGGATGTCGATGGTTTGCCTGGATTCGCCGGCCGCGGTGGTCTAGCGGTTAAGGCGCTCAGTCCGGAACCGCGCGACTGCTACGGTCGCAGGTTCGAATCCTGCCTCGGGCATGGATGTGTGTGATGTCCTTAGGTTAGTTAGGTTTAAGTAGTTCTAAGCTCTAGGGGACTGATGACCACAGATGTTAAGTCCCATAGTGCTCAGAGCCATTTGAACCATTTGACCCTGGATTCGCCCATAATTTACGACATTTAGGATTCTCAAAATATATCCGTTTTTCATCACCTGTCCTTATTCTATGGAGAAACGACTTTCTTTTGTATCTGGCGAGCAGCATTTTACGACTGGTCTTTAGATTTGCTTGCTGTATGTAATTCAGGTCATGCGGAACTCATTTTCCCACATTCTGCACCTTTTCCATAGCGTTTAACAGATGAGAAACAGCTGTCTTCGCTAAATTCAATTGTTCTGCGAGTTCGAGTTTGAGTGTCATCTTCATCCGATAAGGGCTGCAGTTCGTTGACTTCGAACTTCTTCGAGGGTTTCCAGCTCTCATCGTTTCTCACGTCAAAATCGCCACTTTTGAATTTTTCCCGAGAGCATGTTCGCCGAAAGCTTCGACGAGCATTCGATGCTATTCTGCAGCAGTTTTCCTCAAATGATAACAGAGGACTAACGCTGTCCGCAAATCGAAGTTCGTAGGCACAAAACTCGACATGTTTACGGGTTGGAAACACATACCGATGTATGGAACATTGGTTACTGTGTGTTGACATTAGTCGTCAGCCGTTACAGGAAGCAGATGGCGCTGCAGACGCGGTCTCGCTGGCCCTGCACTGAGGGCTAGAACCATCTATAGAGAAATATCGGTTTCATATTTCTACACCTGGTATATCTCATCATAACGTACGAATACGGTGTAGTAAAGGTTTATGTATTTCTACGGCGAGGCAGGTCTGTACCGATGCAGGAACTCCGTTAAAAAGATACCACCGCATTACGATAAACTGAAATAATAATTAACTGGTTGTTTATTGATGTTAATTTCTGTTTTCGCTACCTCTGTTTACGGTGGAACCTAGCAGAGGTCAGAAACGATTTTGTCGTGCGCGTATGTACGCCTAAATAAATGATAATCGTGCGGAATAACAAAACACGGTTGTTAATATTGACTGAGAAACTTGGGACGTGTTATATACATCTAATCCCACGAGTACCTGTTAGCCTTCCGAATTAATGTGAATGCGAGAGGAATTCAAGTAAAGGTAGTACTTGCATAATGCGATTATAATTGAATATAAAATGTTAGTTGCGCCGTTAATAGATCAGCCATTTCCCAAAACATATAAACTGCAGGAGACTGAATTTCAAACGAAAGAGATTAGGCCGCAGTAGGGTATGATTTACGTTTGAATACAGGCTTTAAATAAAAACCATATTGTATTCTACTAAAGCTAACATCCCCAACACCGCGGCAACTTTAATTATTGCGACCGCACTGTAACTCCGAACTAGTATGTAAATATTCAAATACTTAATGAGGCCGCAATGATGATTATTTTATTCGTTCTGTCCAACGTAATGTTTTATTTAAAATGTTTTGTGATTAAGCTACTAAAAACGGTAAATTTAATTAAAAGTGATTCAACATCACGTTTTGGTGTAGCACTGATTACACAGAGCTTCAGAAAATCTGGGGCTGTTTCAGTGGCACTATGTCATAGAAAGAAGGAACTTTTAAGAAGAAAAACAACTACTTTTTGTTTACGGAAGAGAATGATTGACGTATCATACATTTTTGTTTAGTTAAACAGAATCCCAGGATATGACGGCAACCGTTACCGTTTTCGATGATGCATAAGCGATCATCAGTATCTGTATGTCATAGGCCACATCTAGACTTATACCGTGTTGACAAAAACGGTTATCATACTCAAGAACACATGTAAAGCTTTGTTCTTCAAATACCACCTATGACCTACGGATTCTGAAGGAGACCACTCTCTGACCGAAACAGTAATGGCTGACACCATATCTATCTGAAATAAAAGGAGATTTTTAGAAGAAATTGTCTGAGACACTTTCTAACGTCCAAAATTCTTCACTAATCTGTGTCTTTAAGTTTGTTTAAAAGAATTGTATGTGAAGGTACTGACAGACATTTTTCTAGGACCGCCCATTGCCACCCACTCGTGGTTGTGGTGGTAGATAGCTCTTCGTCCCATGCTGTTAGTAAGCGAGTTTGGTTGCGGTGCGTGGCTGTGGGTGAATGTGGCGAGCAAGCATCCGCGAAATATGGAGCAATAAATAAAGAATAATAAGGAAAAGTTATATGGTCTGTGACTTACGAACTTCACCGTACGTGCGAAAATGCATTTATTGTTTCATTTGTCCGACATTATACGATACTTGAGCGTTTTCGACATTCAGAAAACGACGAGTAATATCAAATAGATGAGTTTTTAATCTCTCAGCACGTTTTCATCAATCAGAATTTCCCGAAGACCAACAGAGACACAAAGAAAAAAAATAGACTCAGAAATACTCGTAACTAGCAAATAGATAATCGAACGGAACACTACAGTGAGTTCGTCGTGAATGTGGGCCTAACCCTTCGCCGGCCGGAGTGGCCGAGCGGTTCTAGGCGCTACAGTCAGGACCCGCGCGACCGCTATGGTCACAGGTATTAATCCTGCCTCCGGCATGGATGTGTGTGATGTCCTTAGGTTAGTTAGGTTTAAGTAGTTCTAAGTTCTAGGGGACTGATGACCTCAGAAGTTAAGTCCCATAGTGCGCAGAAATGGTTCAAATGGCTCTGAGCACTATGGGACTTAACATCTATGGTCATCAGTCCCCTAGAACTTAGAACTACCTAAACCTAACTAACCTAAGGACATCACACAACACCCAGCCATCACGAGGCAGAGAAACTCCCTGACCCCGCCGGGAATCGAACCCGGGAACCCGGGCGTGGGAAGCGAGAATGCTACCGCACGACCACGCATAGTGCTCAGAGCCATTTGATTTGAACCTAACCCTTCACATAATTTAGGGCGTTTTTGTCAATCGCTGCAAATGTAGTCTATAAGCAAATATTGTGAAAATGAGGTATTATACATACGTATGTGCAATGAAAAGTAAATGCCTAATGAATTAAATTAATCTAATGCCTAGTGAAATGAAGTAACGTCCATTCCTTTCCAGCTTTATTTAACTACTTTTACATTAAGACAATATTACTGAACTAACATTGTCTCCGTGGTATTGCCCGCGGTTAAACTTGGCAGCGTAAGGTAATTTCAGTGCCAGTATGAATGGAACTGGGTGACGATTTTATAAGCGAATCTCTTCATTAATATGGTAAAGTTCATAAAGACGTAGAGAATATACCTTTCTCTCCAAGAACTAAGTGTTCCACATTATATTGAGATAACTGCCAACCACATTCATCAACTTCCACCCACCACAGTATGGATGAAACACGTTGGTGACTCTATCATCATTACATTGCATCGTCAGTGAAACAATAAAAGATTTCACTTACACGACAATGTTCGTGAGCCATACCCACCCTCTGCCACCAAAATATCTTTCTAACGGGGCAACTGCATTTATAATATTCTTAATGGCTCAAAATGGCTCTGAGCACTATGGGACTCAACTGCCGAGGTCATCAGTCCCCTAGAACTTAGAACTAGTTAAACCTAACTAACCTAAGGACATCACAAACATCCATGCCCGAGGCAGGATTCGAACCTGCGACCGTAGCGGACTTGCGGTTCCAGACTGCAGCGCCTTTAACCGCACGGCCACTGCGGCCGGCTTATTCTTAATGAGATGTATGTCTATATGCATCTCATACCTAGATTGGTAGTCATGCCTTCACCCGTGGCGTATATTTTGACCCGGTCAGCACCAGGTTTCTCAGGTAATATTATTCATAAACAAGGTAATTAGTAGCTGTTACACAAATTCCTTGCTTCGGCACACAGCCACGGTCATCAATAACGTTTTATTTATCAAGCAACTGTTCAGTGTTCTATTTAGTTAAAGATAATTGCATAAGTATTGCAGTAGATAAAAGAATTAAAATAGAGTAATTTCCTGGCTGACTGAAGCTACTGCTGGACCGAGGCTAAAACCCGGAACGTTTCGTGTACGGTGTGTAGAAATAAATACAAAAAACTAGAAGTGAATTTGTCCTCCTTCGCTTGTAGTACTCAGTAGCTTCTGTGGCTCTGTTGATTCAGGTGCTGATCCCTTCTTGTAATTGTTTTGCTTCTGAAATTGGGGTATCTTAACCGCGCAACGTTTCTTTAGTCTCCAGCTTGTGGTATCGCGTTGTGACGTAGAACCAAAAATCTTGTTTTCTTTTGCTCCCATCAGTTAAAATGTAATAAGCTGTGTGCCATTAATCCAGATAACAGCGTTACTTTTCGCGTAGGGACAGACTTTTGTGTGGGGCTAAGACGTCCGTTGGTTTACCATTATTGCGTATAGTTCTATTTATTGTTGTTGATACTTTCCAGAAAGATACCCCAAATATCCGTGCGATTTGGGGGACGAATGTATGCATTTTATTGACTAAACTGTCGAAGGACGACTCACGACCAGTCTCCCCGGTTTCTTTACTGCCTGCACCTCTCTCCAACTTTGCAAACTTCACAGAAGCTGTCCCATATACATTGATGGACTAGCATCCTGATAGAAAGGATATCGCAGACAAATGACTTAGAAACAGTTTAGGGGATTGTTTCCGTGCACTGTGTTGAAACTAGAAAAGAGTGATGGAAATAAACTAAAGGAAAAGCCTGTAGCACAAGCCCGTGACTGGGCTATTGGCCTGACAGCCAGTTAACTACAGCTCTTCTAGCCGCGGCAGTAGGAGGGTTAGGGTGGCAGGTTCAAATTCAAATGGCTCTGAGCACTATGGGACTTAACATCTGAGGTCATCAGTCCCCTAGAGCTTAGAACTACTTAAACCTAACTAACCTATGGACATAACACACATCCATGCCCGAGGCAGGATTCGAACCTGCGACCGTAGCAGTCGCGCGGTTCCGGACTGCAGCGCCTAGAACCGCTCGGCCATCACGGCCGGCAGGGTGGCAGGCCCATCGTCTCGTCCGCCTTTTACCCCCGGGGAAGGTCCTCGATATTCATTTGTTAACAGACTGAGTAGACCTTGGACCATCCTGGAAGGACTGGAACGAGAAAAACATCCGCACCCTTATTCATGATCGAACCATGGGTCTTCATGGATGGAGGCTAGTGCTCTGCCCGCTGGACCATCACGACAACATGAGCGTGACTGCATAGGTTGGTCGGAAAGACTGTCGCCCGTGAACGACAACGTTACGTGTTTTGAGTCCTGTTTAGGCACAATGTTACAGTCTGCCAGGAAATTTCAGAATACTGAACACGTGGCAGCAGGTGATAGATTCATCGCCATTCGACTGTATTGTTGTTTATTTAATTACGACCCAGGTTTCGGACTTTTATGCCATTTCCACTCAATCACTTGAAAACGGCATAAAGACCGACACCCGGGTCGTAATTCAATAAAAAACGATACAGTCAAATTCTGTTGTGTTCATTTAAAAATTATTGTATGACTGTTGCTCAGCAGCATCAAAAACTGTTTATTGTTTTAAGCCTTTTACCCTAAGTAAATGTGCATTCGATATTTGCCTCGTGATGTTGTTGTGGTATTTGCCAAAAGATTAGTCTGATCCGGCTCTCCACGTTAATCCATCCTACGCAAACCTCCTCGTCTCCGAACAACTGCTGCAATCGACATCTACTTGAACTTTTACCGCTCCTCGGTACACGGAGGGCAGTACATGCTAAATAAAGACGGATCAATTTTCATGCTAATTCTTACGAGCGATAAAATAGTAATTCCCGTAGCCAGCTTCATTGGGGAAGTTGTGCTGACCCCTGCTGCGGATTTTTATGCGGTGGGGTAGGGGTGACTCCCTGGTTCATAGGTTGACTTATGAAGTGACATCACTCGGACACCCGCTCGAAGAAAGATCTTTCCCTAAGGCAGCATTTCTGCGAAACCAGTTTCAACTAAATGACTGTTTCCTTCAACAGTTCACTGTTCCTTGGGAAACAGTTAAGCTATTTGCTTAGTAGGTATTAAAATTGTTTTGACCATTGGATGGTCCTTCTAACTCATCAACACATCGGCGGGTCCGTAAAATCGAGAGAATTTGACAATATAGTCGAAGTTTGGATATCAAGTTTCTCGAGTTATGGAATATGTACGCAAAAAATCGACTCGTGATTGCTGTCACCGGCACTGCAATTTTCTAACCTGCGTGAATCTGTTGTTGGATCTTACAGTGAGTAATTTAACTGAGTAATGCGGTACTCTTGCAAGCGCTGAACGAAACGGACGCTAAATTCCCTCCGTATCTTTGTGAAATATCGAGGAAAAGTCTCAGGTTTACAGTCTCAAAATCTTCACAATTTCGAAGAGCGTATTCCAGTCAACATTGTGTAACGCTTTGTGGAACTCAACAAATGCTATTGTAAGTAGGCTGTTTAGGTTTTTTTATTGGTAACGCCACATAGCGCTCTGTATGAGAATTACTGGCTGTGCTGTGTGCAGTCTGTGGCTAGTTTGCACTGTTGTCTGCCATTGTAGTGTTGGGCAGCTGGATGTTAACAGCGCGTAGCGTTGCGCAGTTGGAGGTGAGCCGCCAGCAGTGGTGGATGTGGGGAGAGAGATGGCGGAGTTTTTGAGAGCGGATGATCTGGACGTGTGTCCATCAGAGACAGTACATATGTAAGACTGGACGTCATGAACTGCTGTATATATTATGACTTTTGAACACTATTAAGGTAAATACATTGTTTGTTCTCTATGAAAATCTTTCATTTGCTAACTATGCCTATTAGTACCTAGTGCCTTCAATAGTTGGAATCTTTTATTTAGCTGGCAGTAGTGGCGCTCGCTGTATTGCAGTAGTTCGAGTAACGAGTATTTTTGTGAGTTAAGTGATTTGTAAAAGGTATAGGTTAATGTTAGTCACGGCCATTCTTTTGTAGGGATTATTGAAAGTCAGATTGCGTTGCGCTAAAAATATTGTGTGTCAGTTTAAGCACAGTCATGTATAATTTTTCAAAGGGGACGTTTCACTATAAACGCAGATTATTAAATGTCGAAGTTTATACTGGTAAACAAATACCCGGCTAAGTTCAGTAGGGGAGCGCTGCATAGGTGCTGTGGACAGGTGTTATCAGTGTGGTTGTCGGGGCATTTCTCAGCCGGACTTGTGGACTTTGCTCCTGGTGGCTTCTAACCCGAGGCGGCCGGATAGCCATGGCGCGCTCGCCGTCCAGGGGCCGGCCGTGATTGATAACGCGCTGGAATTTCCCTCAGGCCGTATTTCCCCCGTTTCCTTCGCAAAACAACAATTTGTTTGGATGTCAAGAAGGAGTTACAAGTTGCGATGAATACCGAGCTCTCTCGGGCAGGCAAGCGACCTCTCCCGAATCTGACCACCGCTCGGCGGCGGGAGATTTTCGTTTGAAAAAAGTAGCGCAGCCGTTCTGTACACGTCTCAAAGCGCATCAGTACGCCAGGCCCCATCGTTTCTCTAAAAACGTATTCAAGCCGTGGTTGTGTGTACTATAAGACCTTCGGTATACACACCATCAGATTATTTGACTTGGCGCTCTAACGAAGTAGGCGAGTGTAAGCAATATGTCTCGTGGTCTTATCGTGGCGTGTTTATCTTCTGCAGTTAGGTCAGACGATAGAAATGCCACTTGCACGCTTAAGCAGATTGACAGTGACCAACTTTAAACAGAACGTGATTGATTTTCACACACATTTATTAAAATAAAAACAAGCATAAAAATTACTTAACTTAGTTCTGGATGCTATTTACAATTGACAATCTGAAGTTTCTTTGGTATTGGTACGTTAATCTTATTCTCACATATATCTCTGATACTTGACAAAAGTGTCTATACATTTATCTTCATGGCTATGTACAGGAATATGGTAATCTTATTAGGCACAGACTGAAACTTGACTATAGACTGGTACAGACAAATGTAGAACTCGTACAGACTGGTACAGACTAATGCAGACTGGTGCAGACAAATGCTGACTGACTAATCGGAGGTCTGTACACTTGTTGTAATACCTCGCACGTTCATGTATCACTGCGCGAGTGTGATCCGCGAGGAGAAAAGGTTCTACTTTAGCAGCAATCTCATTGGCTGCGTTACGTATTAATACGCGGATCGGCGGAAGCAGAATTTGGTCCGTCTCTATGGCAGCGCCATCTCGTAGTGCGGAGACGGACGAGCGCTGCGCCTGCGCTGTTGTGCTTAGCGGGGCGCGCTCTAGTGGGAAAGTTGTGTACGCGCTGACTACGCGGAACTATGTACACAACACAAGCGTAGGTTTTCGTCTTCATATTTATAAATAAAGGAGAGATGGTAACTCTAAGATCTCCTGGGCGACTATCTATTTGGCTGTAGAAAATTAAGGGCATTAGACACACAGTTCAGACATTGCGCTTCATAAAGGAGCCAAGACTTAAGAAAAACCGAGACGCTTTAGTAGGAAGGCTTTGTGGCCGAAAGCTTATTTATTTAACAGTCCTTTTGTTGTGCCTGTCTGCGACTCAAAATTTCCAGTGTAAAGCCCGTATTACACGATGTGCCTAAACCGTACACCTAGGCACCAGCGCCCCTAACGTGCATACCTGTAACTACAGACTGGTTCACTTCCGACCAATCACACCTCCACGCGGTATATACCTAGCGCGCATGCGCAGCAGCAGACGATACGCGCGAAAAGAAAATAGAACTTTCTGATGTCTTGTAAAGTTGTCCTTTCTACCGCACGCAACTCAAGAGCGACTGTATGATATACTGGAACGTCATACGTTCACATTGTTTCTGTGAGCTCAAGGTTCCTATTTAATAAGAAAATTGTTTTTACCATTATTTATTAAGTAATTGTTTTTCCTCTTATGTAGGTTAGTACTGTTCCGAATTACAGACTCAACAGTTTTATATTACGACACTTGGTTACACAGGTATATGTATTTCGAAAATTACATTTATACAGCATATTGCACATGGAGTATCCACTTGTTTTTGTTGTAGCCATGGTAGTGACAGTAAATATTCGGATTAGGGAAGAACGGCGACGAAAACGAAAAATCAGACGTTGTTGGGTTCGACCCTGGCTGAAAAGAAGGGACGAAGGCAGGGGAATATATATAGGGAGGCTATCTCACCTTCTCGAAGGTAAGAATTATATGTTTATACGTTTTGTGATCATACCAGCCAAGATCACTGATAAAATAGCGGTCAACGCCCTGTTATGTTGCAGGCTGGTTGTAACAGTACGTTTCCAGGCGAATGGGGAATCTTTTAAGGGCCTGGGGTTTAGCCACAGAATAGCACAGCCCACAATTTCACAAGTTGTTGTGGATGTATGGACTGCAATTTGCAGCATTTGAAAGGACCGATACTTAAAGCTGTACTTGTGTTATTTTTCCAAGTTTTGAATATACGGTATATAAGTGCGCCTCAGAGTTTTTCAGTTCTTGTCTATTGCACTGGGCGAAACTGCACGAACTTTGTCACCAATCACTGCCAGTTTCTCTTTTCTGGCATGCTGAAATAAACAAGAGATGCAGTCAAAACAAACATGAACTTTCGTAAGCTAAGGCATTACGACACAAATCGAAACTCACCATGTGGCGTTATGTGCACATTACGCAGAAAAAAACGATTGCCGACGTATCGTATTATGATACAGCGCGTCACACGTACACCCTTCCTCGCTGTATGCCAGAATTAAGATGCTTAACGCCTCTTTGCTCCATTTCATTTCTAGAATACGAAGTAGTCAATAGAAGTAACGCTTTCACAAACAGCTAGTATAAAAGAAGGCCTACTGGCAAAAATGTTTTTTCTCTGCGTTTAAGAAAACTTACTCAGTGAAAAAAAATTGCGGAAAATCCCCAACATGAAAATCTGAAATAAGCTACTAGCCACCAAGCAGTAACCAAATAAGCAGAGAACACTGCGGTAGCCCCTTCTGCGCATGCGCGAGTTATCGCTGCCTAGTGCGCATGCGCGGATTGACGGTAGTTTAGAACTGCTCTCTATTTTGGCGCGCGGATAGGTGTCTGCTAATTTTCGTAGTTTCACCCGTTCTACCGCTAGATGGCTGTAGCGCCAGACCAGTACCGTTCGCGGCGGATCGTCGTGTAATACCCGCTTAAGGAGAGTAGCACTCTGTCCTTTCAAAGTATTGTCGTGTTTGTCTTTCGTCGTCGCTCTGTTGCTGCTACTGTCGTCGTTAGGGAAGGGCAGAAGTGTTTGGAGGAAGTGTTGTAGTGTTTCGTGCCTGACCGCGGTAGTGCACAGTATAGTACAGTGGGATGGCAGAGGCAGGGGGGGGGGGGGGGGGAGCCGCGCGCTGAATTGTTAATCAATGAGTAATGTGCGCGCAGTGCGGGACAGGCCGCCCGCTCCTCGCGTGCTGATAAGCGGCACGCGACATTCCCCCCCCCCTTCTCTTGCCCCCCCCCCTCCACCTCCCGCTCCCCTTGCTCGCTTATCTCGGACACGAGTGCCCGCATTAGCTGCCTGTCCCGCCGGCCTATGTACCGTACGAGTCCGCCAGCTCTCACCGCCCATCTGGTCGGTCGATTCAAAAGACGTCCCATATTATCGGCTGCTCTGGCTCCCACTTCATCACTGCCAACACAGAAAAAACTGAAAGCAGTCACTGTTTCGCGTCCGTCGACGTGCGTCCACTCATCCATCCACTTGTTCATTCATTCATTCCCATCATGAAGGAAAGCCTTCAGGTATTTGGAATGAGCCAAAGTATACATTAACAGCCAAAAGCAGCCAATGCTAACTATTTCTGTAAATTGTACCGACAACAAACTATGACTAGTACTACCCTACTAACTCTGATTATTATGAAAATCACATGTAGATTATGAAACTTCCTGGCAGGTTAAAACTGCGTGCCCGACCGAGACTCGAACTCGGGACCTTTGCCTTTCGCGGGCAAGTGCTCCACCAACTGAGCTACCCAACCACGACTCACGCCCCGTCCTCACAGCTTTACTTCTGCCAGTACCTCGTCTCCTACCTTACAAACTAAGGCTAAGGTCCCGAGTTCGAGTCTCGGCCCGGCACACAGTTTTAATTTGCCAGGAAGTTTCATATCAGCGCACACTCCGCTACAGAGTGAAAATCTCATTCTGGTACATGTAGATTAATTTGTACAGGGTCGGAGAGAAGTCGCTCCCTAGTTTTATATCTTCATAAAATTGTTATTAATGAATGTTTGCAGGCGGAACAGGTTGTAGTGTGTTCTCAGGACCATAAGAATAAGTGTAATACATTACAGATCTACTTTTGCTCGGAGCCCATTCATCGAATCCTCGCTATCCCTCCCAACGTCCTGGAAATTCTTCATTCACCCAGTCACAAACCATGCGGGCCAAATGAGGTGAGCCGCGCTGGATTAGGCGAGCGGTCTGGGGCGCTGCAATCATGGACTGTGCGACTGTTCCGGGCGGAGGTGCGAGTCCTCCCTCGGGCATGGGTGTGTGTGTTTGTCCTTAGGATAATTTAGGTTAAGTAGTGTGTAAGCTTAGGGTCTGATGACCTTAGCCGTTAAGTCCCATAAGATTTCACACACATTTGAACATTTTTGAAAATGAGGTGGTGCTACGTCCTGCTGAAAAAGGATACGCGCAACATTGTGTCATTGTGATATCTCTTGCCACACATATTCATTCAGCGTCTGGCGATACCGGTACCTGTTCATGGTCTCTCGCAGTATGAATGGACCGAAGAGACGGTACGCAATCACACTGCACCAGACTGTCAATATTGGTCGACTTCTTAATTTTACAGTTGTCATTCCTGTATTTGTTTTTGCCTAGTAATGGTAGTTGTGCCAATTGATGAATCCTCCACGATGAAACACCGAATGAACGCTTAAATAATGTTCTTGAACAAATACGGCCCCGTGACAGCACGGATTTTGTCGATCTAACGCTCGAATTGGACAGAATTTCGCACGATATCCCTCAGGAAAACGTCCAACAACTCTGCCAGCCAATGCCAAACCGAATAACTGCTTGCTTAAGGGCCAGAATGGACCAATGCGTTATGGACTTGCTCAATTTTTTTAACTTACAGTATGTATGGAAGTTTTCGACGATGAATCTGACAGTGATGCTGACGCAAGCGAGGGTATTGACGGCTGTTATGTCCTGTTGCTTGTCGTATCACTCCTGTGGGAACACGAGTGTCGCACGGATAACTGCCGCGTCGTGCGACCTTTACTGCAGCGTATAGTACTGCAGGTCGTTGTTGTCTTGCAAACGTCCCCATCTGTTGACTCAGGGATCGAGACGTGGCTACACGATCCGTTACAGCCATGCGGATGAGATGCCTGTCATCTCGACTGCTAGTGATACGAGGCCAGCCCGCATCTCGTGGTCGTGCGGTAGCGTTCTCGCTTCCCACGCCCGGGTTCCCGGGTTCGATTCTCGGCGGGGTCAGGGATTTTCTCTGCCTCGTGATGGCTGGGTGTTGTGTGCTGTCCTTAGGTTAGTTAGGTTTAAATAGTTCTAAGTTCTAGGGGACTGATGACCATAGATGTTAAGTCCCATAGTGCTCAGAGCCATTTGAACCATTTGATACGAGGCCGTTGGGATCCAGCACGGCGTTCGGTATTACCCTCCTGAACCCACCGATTCCATATTCTGCTAACAGTCATTGGACCTCAACCAATGCGAGCAGCGATGTCGCGATACGATAAACCGCAATCGCGATAGCCTACAATCCGACCTTTATCAAAGTCGGAAACGTGATAGTACGCATTTCTCCCCCTTACGCGAGGCATCACAACAACGTTTCATCAGGCAACGCCGGTCAACTGCTGTTTGTGTATGAGAAATCGGTTGGAAACTTTCCTCATGTCAGCACGTTGTATGTGTCGCCACCGGCGCCAACCTTGTGTGAAAGCTGTGGAAAGCTAATCATTTGCATATCACAGCATCTTCTTCCTGTCGGTTAAATTTCGCGTCTGTAGCACGTCATCTTCGTGGTGTAGCAATTTTAATGGCCGGTAGTGTACTTAATGATTTCCCGTGGGCCTCGCACAGAGCCGAGCGCTCACGATGCACAGTATGTCGGGCAAGGCGACCAGCGCGGCGTTGTGGGGCCCATACTCCTCGTGGGGCCCGCCAGAGCCAGCCACGGGGTGCCTGGTGGGGAGCAAATGGACTGCGGCGTCTCTCGCAGCCGGCGGCAGCGGCAGCGGCAGCGGTGTTCGCAGAAGCAGCAAACACGGCCGTCAGCCTCGTGCCACAATATAACGCGGGCGCCACTTGGCGCGTGTTTGCCCTTGCGGCAATCACAACAAATAACTGCAAGGCGGCCGGTCGGGCCGGCCTTTGTCGGCGCTGTTTGTTTTCTTGGTCTTCTCTCCGCCGCGAGCATTATTTGTGTTTAATTTACCGACACGCGTTCACGATTTCGGATACCTGCCGAATAGCAGGCGCTGTTATTTTGTTTCTGTCCGCCATATTCCCTCCGTCGCACTAGCTGAAGACTGTTTGGTGATCAACAAGCAGTCAGGCAGACTTCCGCAGAAAACAGAAAAAATATATATGTACCGGTTTGCCTCTTGCGTAGCTACCCGAGGGCGCCCATGTTCGAATGTGTTTGTTTCCGGAGATATGAATACGAATTTATTGCCACTCATACTCGATACAAAACAGCAACTGCCCGGTCAGCTATGTGCACAATCCCTAGAGAACGTAAGCACGAACGAGGCATAGCCGGCCGGAGTGGCCGAGCGGTTCTAGCCGCTACAGTCTGGAACCGCGCGACCGCTACGGTCGCAGGTTCGAATCCTGCCTCGAGCATGGATGTGTGTGATGTCCTTAGGTTATTTAGGTTTAACTAGTTCTAAGTTCTAGAGGACTGATGATGGCTCTGAGCACTATGGGACTTAACTGCTGAGGTCATCAGTCCCCTAGAACTTAGAACTACTTAAACCTAACTAATCTAAGGACATCACACACATCCATGCCCGAAGCAGGATTCGAACCTGCGACCGTAGCGGTTGCGCGGTTCCAGACTGTAGCGCCTAGAACCGCTCGGCCACTCCGGCCTGCGAGGACTGATGACCTCAGAAGTCCCATAGTGCTCAGATCCATTTGAACCTTTTTTTTTTTTTTTTTTTTTTTTTTGAACGAAGCATTGGGAGTGTCTGAGGCGTACGCAGACTTGGAAATGCTAATGTTACGTAGCATAATTATTTATTCTCTTTATTTCGAAATTAATTCCAAATAATTTTATTTTTTGATATTCATTTAGGAGGTGTGTTTTTTTTAAAAAGCCAGTGCCGTTTAGAAATTAAAAAAGACGTGCTAAGATATCTCCATAATTTTATTTTTACATGAAAGCCTGTATCTTAATCTACGCATTTACGCCATTACAATCTGATTCTTCCCTGTTTACGTTGTGTACTGAGTGTTTAAGATGCCTCCGATAATCGTGAGTCCCACCGACTGTGAAGTACGGGCTGTTGTTAAGATTTCTAGGTGATAAAGGCCTAAAAGCGGTCGATATTCATCGTGAGATCTGTGTAGTTTACGAAGAAAACATTGTGAGTGATGGAATGGTAAGAAAGTGGGTGAGAGCATTTAAAGATGGCCGCACAGATGTGCGTGATGAACAACGGAGTGGTCGTCCTTCGGTCGTTAATGGGAGTTTGGTGCAGGGAGTGGACAATAAGGTGAGAGAAAACAGACGCTCTACGATTTCCTCCTTGCGGGATGACTTTCCTAATGTTTCTTGTAGTGTTTTGTGTGGCATTGTGACCGAGCTCTTGAATTACCGAAAATTGTGCGCACGTTGGGTACCGAAAATGTTGACGGATGTGCTCAAAACCAAACGTTTAGACAGTTCATTGACTTTCCATGAGCTGTACCACAACGACCGTGATGATTCCTTAAGCCAAATTGTTACGGGCGATGAAACATGGGTGGCTTACGTCACACCACACTCAAAGCAACAGTCCATCGAAGTTGAGCAAGCACATTGTTTTGCTGCAAGACAATGCTCGTCCGCATGCGGCGAATCAGACCAAAGATCTCATCACATCTTTTCAATGAGAAACTCTAGATTACCCTCCGTACAGCCCCGATCTTGCGCCCAGTGACTACCATCTGTTCCTGCACTTGAAGAAACACCTGGGCGGTCAGCGTCTTCAAGACGATGACGAAGTGAAAACAGTGGTGATGCAGTGGTTAACAAGTCAGGCGGCAGACTTCTATGAGGAGGGTATTCAAAAACTGGTACAACGTTATGACAAGTGCCTCAATATTGACGGAAATTATGTAGAAAAGTAGATTAAGGTACAGGCTCTCATGTAAAAATAAAATTATTGAGATATCTTAGCAAGTCTTCTTTTAAAATTTCGAAACAGTACTTACTTAAAAAACACGCCTCGTATTACGATCCATTCGAAGCTGTGATGGCTTCATCATCAGGCACCTGACGCGGCATCCGTAAAATATATCTCTACACAACGCTGGAACGCTATACCGTAAAGCTTCACCTTAACTGGTTGAAACAAACAAAATGCGAAGTCGAACACGAATTATCATGGCTAGTAATATAAAAATTATACAGGTATACGTCTAGGGGTGATAGGTTACATTATCAGGGCAACTTTTGTCACAGAAAAAATGTTCGTTGACACTTCCCAGGGACGTTAGGCGTCCTCTAGTACTGTACGCAAGGCTTTCTTTGGTTTTGGCCGTACTAGGGACGACGTTTCACCGAAGTGGGAGGTTCTACTGTCCAGTTGTGCTGCACACCACCTATCCCATTAAATTGATAGAGTGGTTTTAAACAAGAAAATATTAACAATGAGTATGTGTAAGCGGAAAGGATATTTTACAAGCGAAACAGGAATTTTAATTTTGCTGAACCTATCCCCTACCACACGGAGCAGATGACTGGAATATAGACTGTGGACAAGGGAAATAAAAGTCCCAGATGGCCTAGACTCTACCGCCTGTCAGAGGCATAATCAATAGCGAAGGACGACTACCTTTAGAGGGAAGCATCAGCGAACATTTTGGCCCTAATACAAGTTGTTTGGTCGGGAAGACTTTGAAAGAGTACTTGAAATGAAAAAAAAGAAGATTGTGGTTCTGTGACCGTGGAACACTTCTCTTCTGACCTGACTTTGGATCAGTTCAACGGTACACAATTGCCATCGGCATTGATATACTGATCCCAGGGTGTAGGAAGGCAGGGGATGTCTTCAGTGGAGAAACTCATGGGTTGCTGACGGATCCAGCTGCCCACGGTGTCCAGCACTTACTTTGGTGAACCTATGACATTTCAGTAATTGATTTAAGGGGCTCCGGAAAGGCTCAAAATCATGAAAAGTTCAATTTTTTATTTTTTTGCGTTTTCTGAATCTGCAGACTATTACCTTTTAATAGAAATATAATTTATTCAATTCCGAAGACTACAACTATTTTTAAATTTTTTTTGAAATGTGTTCTACATGGGCGTGACCCACTGTGGCGCTGTTAAACTGCTGTCAAATGGTGTTATTATTAACGTCCGTGTTCATCAGGTACATTTTAGTGATGTGAGATAAAGTATGTGTTGTGGCTAACCTGTGATGGTTCAATATATATCGCTGATGTGATTGTCGATTGTTTCATGTTTATTTACTCTGTCGTTATCTCGAAAATATTCGTAATTAATTCTGTTTCTTGAGTCTCTGTTTTGTTGAAGTATAATAATGAGTAAAAGTAAAGTTATTAGAAATCCTCTGAAGGGTTTTAAGAAAAGGAGAAATGTTGGAAAGCCAAAGGTATGTGTTATTACTGTAAACAATAAAGACGATAACCAAGTGAGTGAACCTAACCTCTCAAGTACACCTGCCCATAGCAGTCAAAGTGGGAAAGAAAATACTTCACAGAAGAAGCTTGGTTCAATGAGTGAAAACTATGAATGTTTTATGGGCGAATCGGATGTGAATGAAATATTTGATATGTCGGTTCTCAAAGGAATTTTTTCAAACTGTGTAAGATGTATTCATTGTAGTGAAGTTGGTCTGGAACTCTCCATAATAAAGCACGTAGGACTTGCTAGTGAAATACAACTGAAATGTGATAAGTGTTCATACATGACCACCTTTTGGAACAGTGTTGCAGTAACTGCAACTGAAGAAAATGGTAGCAAAATCTACGAACACAACAACGAGCGATGCTTGCTTTAGACAAGGAACGCCTTCGGGCTGCAGACAGGGCTGTAAAGAGTCTAGAAATACAAGCAAGAGTAAACAGGAGGAGGAACAAGAGGAAGCTGGAGGAGGAGTTTGCAGAGGATGAAGATAATCCATCCTATGGACCTGGAATGCACTAAAAAGTTGATCCAATCTTTGTCGCTCGATTCCCAAAACTTTTATTTTCTCATACTAATTACATGTTTTCTAAGGATCTTCCAAACATATTTGTTTCAAACTTTCAGTAAATGTTACACAGTACCTTCTGCATAATTTAACACAGCCTTTTTCCAAAAAACTGTATATTTTTGAATATATAAATAAAAAATTGCAAAAAAATGTTGTGAATTTTCATTACAATTGAAAAAAAATCATCTTTAATAACTGAACTAAAATTTTGTAAAATCCCTGTGTTAAGTTGTAGCCCATATTCCAATAAATAATCTGTAAAAAGTTCAACTTCCTATCTCAAATACTTTGTGAGGAAAGATGTAATTTATAAGCGTTATTTTAACATTGCAAGTATAGGGCGTTCCGGAGCCCCTTAAGGGGCCGAAGATAGGCGAGTCACGCAAGGAGGTATCGGGCTGTAAAGAGGCTGTTCTCGGACCTCCTATGCAAGTTCCTGAAGCAGCTGCAGGGTCCCCTTGGCCACACATCCCGCCTCGTAACACAGACACCACCGGAATATTGTGCATCGCGGGAGACGTTGGTCTCCGCGCACCTCTTTCATCTTGCGATGTATTTGTGAAACATGCTGCAGTTCTGAGCGAAGAAATCAGATAAACACTCTGTGTGCTGGTCGGGAGGAATGCATTGCTCAACGAACTGCGGAAACAATTCCGCTTGTGTAGCTGGGAATACCACCACACCATCTCTCGGTAAATACATCCGCCGGCCGTTGTAGTCGAGCAGTTCTAGGCGCTTCAGTGTGGAAGCGCGCGGCTGCTACGGTCGCAGGTTCGAATCCTGCCTCGGGCATGGATGTGTGTGATGTCCTTAGGTTGGTTAGGTTTAAGTAGTTCTAAGTTCTAGCGGACTGATGGCCTCAGATGTTAAGTCCCATAGTGCGTAGAACCATTTGAATCATTTTAAACACATCCAGTCACTGGGATCACATATCCCAGATATGTGGGTGGCTCGAAGACTTCTTGAGTAGTAGAACCCAGTATGTTGTCCTCGATGGTGAGTGTTCATCAGAGACAAGGCAATAGCGAGGACTGCTCCAGGAATGTGTAACAGAACCGCTGTTATTTTCTGTACACATAAACGATCTGGGGGGCAGATTGGGTAGCAATCTGCGGATGTTTACTTACGATGCTGTGGTGTATGGGAAGGTGTAGAAGGTGTGTGACTGTAGAATGATACGAGATTGGCTTACACAAAATTGCTAGTTGGTGTGACGAATGGCACTTGGCTCTAAATCTAGAAAAATGTAAGTTAATGCAGATGAATGGAAAAAAGTAAACCCGTTATGCTCGGATCCAGTATTATTAATGCTCTGTTTGACACAGTCACGTAGTTTAAATAACAGGGAGCAGTGCTGCAAAGCGATATGAAATGGAACGAGCACGTGAGAATTGTGATAGGTTCAAAAAATGGTTCAAATGGCTCTGAGCACTATGGGACTTAACATCTATGGTCATCAGTCCCCTAGAACTTAGAACTACTTAAACCTAACTAACCTAAGGACAGCACACAACACCCAGCCATCACGAGGCAGAGAAAATCCCTGACCCCGCCGGGAATCGAACCCGGGAACCCGGGCGTGGGAAGCGAGAACGCTACCGCACGACCACGAGATGCGGGCCATTGTGATAGGAAAGGCGAATGGTCGACTTCGGTTTATTGGGAGAATTTTAGAAACGTGTGGTTCATTTGGAAAGGAGACTGCATATAGGAAGTTGGTGCGACCTATTCTTCAGTACTGCTCGAGTGTTTGGGATCCACAGCAGGTCGGTTTTAAGGAAGACATCGAAACAATTCAGAGACAAGGTGGTAGATGTGTTACTGGTGGGTTCGAACAACACGTAAATGTTACTGACATGCTTCGGGAACTCGAATGGGAATCCGTGGAGGGAAGGCAACTGTCTTCTCGGAGAACACAACTGAGAAAATTTAGAGAACCGGCTTTCGAAACTGACTGTAGAATGGTTTAACTGCCGCCAACATACATTTCGCGTAAGGACCACGAAGATAAGATACGATAAATTAGGACCGTACGGTGAGATATGGACAGTCGTTTTTCCCCCGATCTGTCAGTGAGTGGAACGGGAAAGGAAACGAATATTAGTGGTATAGGATACCCTCCGCTAAGCATAATACGGTGCTTTGCGAAGTATGTCTATAGACGTAGGTGCAGAGCGTAGCTACAGCGAAGTTCTCCTTTTACATTCTGCCTTTTGTATCCCGCCTGTAAGGCGGCGCGCGGGTCTGCTACTGGAAACTGAAAGGTTGGCCGAATGAAGGAAGTGAGTAGGAGTAGGAAAAGGTAATACACGTCGGTAGTGCAGTATGAATTTAAATCACCTTTACTCTAGCAAGAATACATAACTTTTGCCATGAGGTGCGAAGTGTCCCGGCCGTCTGCTCTTGATCAAATGGGCTGAATCTGGAGTGGAGCTCGTAGAGCTCTCCCGCTCCGGCTAGAGTGCGCTGTCGTCGGCGTCTCATAGTGCCAACTTATGAAACTGTACAGTGGCATCATTGCTATCGATACCACACCGCCTACCTTAGTAACGCCTATATCAGCAATTATAAGCAAGTTAATACGGTAGTGTGTTTTCAGCTGCTAAAATGTGTGTTTCGTTAGGGTTTACGTTTCATTTTATTCAGTTAAAACATCATCAACGAAAGGATTTTCTTGTGTGTTTCGTGCTTTTAACGCGTGATGTCTTCATTGACGTTTCATTCAAATTATCCCCTTTGGCAGACGCATCGTAAAAAAAAAGAAAAAAAAATTAGTGAGGGAGCGAGAACTGTTGACCATAACCGGCTAACAATAACCCACAACCAACGAATTCAAATGGCTCTGAGCACTATGGGACTCAACCTCTGAGGTCATCAGTCCCCTAGAACTTAGAACTACTTAAACCTAACTAACCTAAGGACATCACACACATCCATGCCTCAGGCAGGATTCGAACCTGCGACCGTACCGCTCGCTCGGTTCCAGACTGAAGCGCCTAGAACCGCTCGGCCACCTCGACCGGCACAACCAACGAGGCTGTCAATGTAATCTGCAGATAAGGCAATATTTGTCGGACGACCAGTATCACAGCTCATGGGCTGGCGCAGAGCGGAAGAAAGACAGGGGAAAGACTGTTTCCACGCTTCACACCAGACGTTCTTCTCAGCTACCTGCTCTACTTTATTTTACATCTTTGCCCCTGTTCTGCTTGTAGTCAAGGAAACAACATATCAACCATTAGTGTTAATTTCCTTTTGGTTTATGAGGTTTCGACTTTTTTAATGTCTTATCCTAATTTATGAAAACCAGACTATTTTTCTGAAGTCGTGCTGTGCAACGTGTTCGCTGCTTGGGTAGTCTTCCGTCTTTAAAAGGTGCGGAGGAGGGGCTACGGAGTGAGCAGTTAGCAGGTGGGATCTGGGACCTGGCGGACGCGTACACAGAGAATACATTAGCGGCGGCAATAGCGGTCTGTGAGGCGGCGTCGGTGGCGGCGTCGGCGGCGGCGTCGCCGCCAAGACGGCGGGTCGGGGGCAGGCGCGGAGCGAGGCGAGCCGAGGCGAGGAGGCTAAATGGCTAACCTGTGGATCCGCGCGCGCCGCTTGTTGAATGGGAAGGATGGCCCCCGGGGGCGGCGTAATCGGCTGTCCCTTGCCCCGGCGCGCGCCACCGCCGCCACTCCCGCCCCCACCCACCCCCGACTCGGCAGCTCCGTCTCGTGCCGTCCCCGCCGCCTCGCGCACGTAACCGCCAGCAGGCGCAAGGCGCGCTGGCCGCCGGGTTAGCTTCCAGAGCACTTTTCCACACAAGGGACATACCATTTGGCGACCTCTTGTAAGTCTCCTACTTCTTCTTAAATTTAATCTCACCTGAAGACCACACGGCAATCGAAATTTCGTTTTTTTTTCCTTTAAAAAAAAATTCTCAAGAAAATGAACTTTGAAGCTTCCGAGAGCCTTTAATACAGTAATGTAAGACCGATTTTTCGACAGACTACGTGACTATGTTGTAGAGTACTTGCGTGCCGTATGGGGCCTGTGTTCGATCCTCGAACAAGCACCTCTGCTTGTACGTTTTCCGAATGAACTGAATTTCCCGCTCCCCAGAGCCATAGCAGTCACGTGGGTCTGTGGGTTCGCAGTGAACTATTTATCCTTGGATGAACCTAAAGACGTATTGGACTTTCGGAGCTACATACAAGAGCGTCATCGTAAAATTCTACGGAACTCGAAGTACGGGGAACATTTTTCTGCTTGGTTAGGAGGCGCCGTACGCGGCCCTCCAGGCAACTGGATCGCCAATAGTTGCGAGAAGATACCCAGTACATGAGCTGACAAGAAGAAAACCAGCCGTAGATGGAAGATATACATCAATGATCAAGCGTAAGAGGAACAGCGGCTCAACTCTCTACCTCGTGCTACGTAGCACGTATTCCATTTTCCGATATACAATGCCTCGGCGTAGGGTAGACATGGGGTTATTTGCTTTCTTTACTTACAAGGGAACCTCCCCATCGCACCCCCCTCAGATTTAGTTATAAGTTGGCGCAGGGATAGGCCTTGAAAAACTGAACACGGATCAATCGAGAAAACAGGAAGAAGTTGTGTGGAACTATGAAAAAAATAAGCAAAATATACAAACTAAGTAGTCCATGCGCAAGGTAGGCAACATCACGGAGAGTGATAGCTTACGAGCGCCGTGGTCCCGTGGTTAGCGTGAGCAGCTATGGAACGACAGGTCCTTGGTTCAAATTTTCTATCGGGTGAAAATACTATTTTTTTATTTTCAGATAATTATCAAAGTTCAGGCACTCACACATAATCAACTTCGCTCTCCAAAATTCCAGGACATG
This sequence comes from Schistocerca serialis cubense, assembly GCF_023864345.2. Taxonomy (NCBI): domain Eukaryota; kingdom Metazoa; phylum Arthropoda; class Insecta; order Orthoptera; family Acrididae; genus Schistocerca; species Schistocerca serialis. The sequence continues at coordinate 222,256,641 of NC_064643.1, read as the reverse complement.
TTGAGATTTGCTTGGACATATACAGAATTTGACGGTCTACGCACGGAAACATTTTAAAACGTAAAAAAACATATGTTTTGACAGAGCACAGGGAAAACTGTGCGACTCTGAAACTGTTGCATTCATTTGATGCAGTTTATGTGACAAACTCTTATGTTTTCATCACTTTTTTGGGAGTGATTATCGCATCCACAAGAAAACCTAAATCGGGCAAGGTAGAAGAATCTTTTTTACATTCACCAAGTGTACACGTTAGGTGGGTCGGCAACATATTCCTGTCATGTGACGCACATGCCGTCACCAGTGTCGTAAAGAATATATCAGACGTGTTTTCCTGCGGAGGAATCGGTTGACCTATGACCTTGCGATCAAATGTTTTCGGTTCCTATTGGAGAGGCACGTCCTTTCGTCTACTAATCGCACGGTTTTGCGGTGCGGTCGCAAGACACAGACACTAAACTTATTACAGTGAACAGAAACGTCAATGAATGAACGGACAGATCGTAACTCTGCGAAAATAAAGAGAGCAAAATTTTTGCGCGAGGGAGGAGTCGAACCAAGGACCTTTCGTTCCGCAGTTGCTCACTCTAACCACGAGACCACGGCACTCATCAGCTATCATTGTCCTTTATGTTGCCTATCTTGCACATGGACTACTCAGTTTATATATTTTGTTTATTTTTTCATAGTTCCACACAACTTCTTCCTGTTTTCTCGATTGATCTGTGTTCAGTTTTTCAAGGCCTATCCACTGTGTCAATTTATAACTAAATCTGAGGGGGATGCGATGGGGAGGCTCCCTTGTTAGTGCACTGTGCGGTGCTATAGTGCGCGTCATTTACGACGGCGGCCGAGTTTAGGTTCGTTCTGCGCATCTGACGTCACAAAACACAGTCAGCCAATGAACAGAGAACGACGTTGCCAGAGCTCGACAGCAGTGCAGAGCACGGACGAGTGTCTTCAGTTTTAGAAATGTTCAGTCATAAGTAAAGTAATTGAACAAAAGCAGTGTCCTGATAGCAGACTTTCTTTTATAGAAAGTTTGGAAAAAGCATTCTTTATACCAGTTGCTTCATATTCTATTATTTAATTAAACCAAACAAGCAATAAGCCTCCTAATTCAGGCGATAGCAAGGAAAGGTGTTTGTATCATTCTCACGAACCGTTTTTTTGCAATAAAGAACAGCAGTAATTGTTTATTTCCTATTGTACTTCGACGAAACGTGAGTAATTCATAGTCATACCAACAGTGTTTGTCGGTATTTTGCGTGATATTTTAGAGTTCTCCACCAGTTCTGTTGAATGACAAGCGGCGTAAGCGTAATGGTTAAGGTGTTTGGCTGCTAAGTGCATGGCTCCGAGTTCAAACCTTGTTCGGTGCTTAATATTTCTTTATTTAAAAACAATATCGAAGTGTCTTATTTCATGAGTTTTATTCGTTTGAATGTAATTTTTTGACATTTCTAGTGCTTTGTCTCTTCATTATAATCATAATAAGTTTTCGGTTTTTCTAATTTTGGGTCCAAATAGTTCTTGTGAAATCGAATCATAAGTCTGCCAAAGCAGTCGGAACACCATGTGTCTGCACAGGCGAGCAGTGCAGTAATGACAAAATCGCGCACAGCATGGAATGCGGGGAGCACGTCTCTGTAGCAGCGAAAGGGTTGATGGGCCGTTGTGGCTTTACTTCATAAACTGCGCGCTCCCCCCTAAACGTAAGTTTGCGAACTATATTATACTACGGTGCCACTTCTCTTGGCGCGTGCGTCGTTTGCAATTGGCAACACAGCAATCTCCCGCGTCTGGGCGGGCATGCGCGAGTCGCCAAGACAAGAGAACTGAACTATAGTAGCATGTATTCTAGGCGTGGTATATTAAAAAAGAACACACATGTCCCTCCCTTGACTGCGAGGGGGACACCGTGACCAGGCCCCAGTCTGTCGCACCTCAACACCTTATTGCCTTCTTCCCCCCCCCCCCCCCCTCCCCGCCCAAAGCGCACTCTCTCCTATAAAAAAATTGGCGATTTTTAATCAGATGTGCGTGTCGTTCGAGGTGAAGTATAAAATACATAAAAACAGGGCACTGGTGATCACTGATTTGAGCCTAGTTTCGGTAGTTATTTTTTCCCTTTTTCCATTCATCTCAAGTTTTTACGTTATTTAAATAAGATTCATCAAATATCCTAATTAATATGTCTATCTGTGATTTTATAAGAAAGGCATGTCTTCTAATTTCCAATTACATATTCTACACTAAAACCCAGTTTTCATTGCAAATCTACCGGGTGATCAAAAAGTCAGTAATAAAACCCCATGTCATTCCAAGCATGTGTGTCAATTTGTACCTCGCTATCTACATTATTCCGTGATTTATTCAGTTTTCAAATTTATACCGACTTTTTGATCACCCGGTAAATTCTTAATTGCCGATCTTTTATAAACGTTTGTTAATAAACATTATTTTAATTAAAAACATTAAAATTAAGTTGTTTCAACTTTTCACTGAAATGCTCGTAGAACAGGCACCTTTGTTTAAAAATTTTACCACAGCCGGGAATCGAACTCACGCTGCCCATATCACAAACGAGCAGTGTACCACATAGCCACACTACCTGTGGAAAGAAAAAAGAGAGACCATTCTCTAAGGTACTAACGAAGCTCTGAAAGATTCAAAGCCGATTTTCTCGAAAGCTTTTGAGAGTTACATCTAAGTGCTTTACGGATTGATATTTGGTTTCTGAATCACACACAACACAAATATTTTTTTAAAAAAATCGGATTTCCATGTGTCTCCTTGTGAGTACGTAACTGGTGTGACTGAAGTATCATTTCCCCGAAATATTCCCTTCGTGTATCTGATTTTGATACATAAACGAATATCAACGTTATCTGACTTCTTTTTATGAGATATTCGGATGTCCGAAAGGCTTTCATAACGCAATGGCAAAATATCGGATATCGAACACATGTTCAACGAATGCAAAATTTAATCGAACGTATTCAAAGACTACTAACAAGATATGAAAATGTTACACCATCTTCCCTTACTGGAAGGATGCGTGCAGTGAAGAGACAGTCTCCACTTTGAACGAACACCTATTGAGAAGATACATTAATCGCATCAGTCATTGTCAACATATACAAGATCATCACGTGTCTCGAAGTCCTCTGCAGCGCGGACTGGGATTACTCTTACTCTAACGTGAATGCAAAGAAATAACCATAATCTGACGATGGCGCCTTGTATAAATAACGATTCGACTGATGCAGTTAAGTCTGCTAAAGTCTATTACGATCAAGCATAAACAAAGAATAAATGAGCACATGGCAGTTGACCGACATAAATTAATATTAGTTTCGGAATGAGAAACAACTTAAGAGAAATCGGAATAATGGTTGGTCATTAGTGAAGGAAAACAATACGACAGCTCAGAAATGAAAATTACAGAAGTCCTCCACGGAAATACGGTGACCACACTTCGTCGAAATCAGATCAAAAGGAACCCCATACAATTTCTGATCCCGAGTAACGTATTCACAGATGCGTTGATGAAACACCAATATTGATCCTTGAACAAAACACGAGGTCTGAACGACGGATTAATCCCTGGCCACGAGGAAATCAAATCTGTAAAGCTGGAAAACTTGTAGAGTATTACACAAAAGCATGCTAGCAGGCAACTTTCCCACCACAAAATATTGGAGACCGCTGCTCAAAAATGTCCATCGCAGTGAAACAGCAGAAACAGTCGCCGAATTTGAATACGTAGAACCATGGACGTATGGACAGCGTACACGCGGTGCAGTTTAAATAACATCACATACTCTCTCAACCATTGAAGATCTATTTAGTTTCTTCCTACCCGTCTGGACGCTTCACTTTTTTGATAGGCAGTATCTTGAGACACAGGTGGAGAACTTGTCCGAGTGTTTCAATGCAGAGAGCTAGAGATTCAGCACGCTGCCGTTGTCATTGAAATCCCGCATAATTATGTAACTGTACTTTACAATTTGGTATTTGTTCTTCATCGGTAATTTGGTTCTAGCATCGTACTGTCTACGGGTACGCTAACTGAAGATACATGATACCAGAGAGCAGAAAAGCTGCCACGACGGAAGAAGTAATTCGTGAGAGTCGTTTGTTAAGAACTTGAGCTGCCATTCCCAGACGTAGTATTCTCTTGTGTTTCTTCATTACGGTCCAACGTACCGTCTACAGCGACGTCATTAGAGCCGGGACGCCTGCTCGGTTTTAACGAGCAGGGGGGCGCTGGAGGGGCAAGCAGGTCCCGTGGCATTGTTGGAGTCATTTGAGGAAACCATGGAAACACGGCGTGGGATGACTTGATCTGGCGGCCCTTTCCAGTTCCGAGTTCATCGTTTCGTCGCTGCCTCAGTAGGCACCTGTTTGAGGCACTGCGGCAAGTGTTGCTTCGAATAGCCGTTGGAATTTTTACCCAGAAATAGAATTAAGAGGTATAAGTTGTGTTTTACTTCCACATCTTCCATTTTATTCGTGACCCTGGAAGTCCTAACAGTATGAAAAAATATAATTTTAAAATTTTTCACCTAATTAACTTTTGTTGTAGTTACCAACTAATACAGGAAGAAACTGGCAAAAAGCAATCAATCGATAATTTTAAGGACTTGGTTTCACTATGGGATCACTGAGATCTTGGTTTCAGACACCTGTCATTTCATGTTTAATATTTGAAAGCAAATTTTGCATTTTCCCTAGACACAATCCCACATCTCTGAACTTCCATGAACCTATAATGCGTAAATCAGATTATATTCTGAATAACAAGCAAATATGGGTCTAAAATGTAATAAATTTGTATCAAAATATATGCTACTACTGTGGTTACGTTTTGAAATGAGTAGTACAAACTCCTATTTACGTTACAAGGAGTTTAGATGTACTTATTCACTATCACGGATCTCCTCAACATGTTCAATATAAAAATAACCACTTGTCACAAACTCCTAAAATTACGGAGTACAGTCTCGGCTCCGACTGTTGCTTTGAGTGCTGTAAGTGACTGAGTGACTGGTAGAATGCACTACATTCGTAGAAGTACCTCGGTGTGTCACCAGATGTATTACCATCTAGAGAGCCTGTACAGGCTCTCAATTACCATCGATGCTTTCATGCAGAAGGCATTGGTACTTCGAAACAAAACGGATAAAATGGTGGTTTGTGGCAGAAATCACTGGGGCTGAAAGAGTTAACGCTAAACCATGGTGTGCTTATACGTTGAAAATTGCAGTTCCGTTGTTTATGCATCATCAGTGAGTAAAAAGAGCGTATTGGAAGGGTTCCTTATCACGAGTAGCGATAGTATACTTTCTGTGACCACCTTTGTACTCTGTGGGTGGTATTTTTTTCTCGTCAATACATTTTAATTATGTTATGAAATATGTATAGATTTCCATTTGTACTCCATTTTATTTTGAGTATATATACTCAGCTATATCGTGAAGTGAGAATGCCCTCACGATAAAAGTTAACTTGAAAGCAAGGTGTTTGAGCTTCGGAAAGCTATACCGCTGAGATATTCCGGGAAGTAGGCTACACTGCTGCTGATAGGTACAGCTTCAGTCTTCTCTTGAATCCCTACTGGTTTTGGGTAAGATGTAGTTCGCTGGCAATTTCGTTTCAACCTCGTGTGACTGAAACATCGATGAGGATGGTGAAATATTTTTGCTTATAAGTGAAGTGTGTATGTAACAGTACTGACAAGGGAACCTCCCCATCGCACCCCCCTCAGATTTAGTTATAAGTTGGCACAGTGGATAGGTCTTGATAAACTGAACACAGATCAATTGAGGAAACAGGAAGAAGTTGTGTGGAACTGTGAAAAAATAAGCAAAAGATACAAACTGAGTAGTCCATTTACCACATAGGCAACATCATGGAGAACGTGAGCTCAGGAGCGCCGTGGTCCCGTGGTAGCGTGAGCAGCTGCCAAACGAGAGGTCCCTGGTTCAAGTCTTCCCTCGAGTGAAAATTTTACTTTCTTTATTTTTGCATAGTTATTATCTTTCCGTTCGTTCATTGACGTCTCTGTTCACTGTAATAAGTTTAGTGTCTGTGTTTTGCGACCGCATCGCAAAACCGTGCGATTAGTAGACGAAAGGACGTGCCTCTCCAATGGGAACCGAAAACATTTCATCGCAAGGTCATAGGTCAACCGATTCCTCCACAGGAATACATATCTGATATATTCTATACGACACTGATGACGGCATGTGCGTCACATGACAGGAATATGTTGTCGACCCACCTAACTTGTACACTTGGCGAATGGGTAAAAAGATTCTTCTACCTTTCCGATTTAGGTTTTCTTGTGGGTATGATAATCACTCCCAAAAAAGTGCTGAAAACATAAGAGTTTGTCACATAAACTGAAAATAAAAAATTGAACTTTTTCACTCGACGGAAGAATTGAACCAAGGACCTTTCGTTCCGCAGCTGCTCACGTTACCACGAGACCACGGCGCTCCTGAGTTTCCAGTGTCCTTGATGTTGCATATCTTCCGATGAACTACTCAGTTTGTATATTTTGCTTATTTTTTCACAGTTCCACACAACTTCTTCCTGTTTTCTCAATTGATCTGTGTTCAGTTTTTCAAGGCCTATCCACTGTGCCAACTTATAACTAAATCTGAGCGGGGTGCGATGGGGAGGTTCCCTTGTGAGGAATGCTACGTTTAAGATTGAAAAGGTTTTCCGCATGCGTTGAGCCGCACGCAATATTTACATTTTTGTGGAGAGCAGACTGGAAGAATGGTGATCCATTGTGCATTTTTCCGCCATTTTGGTAGTCCGCTAATATTTAAACCGACACAGCACTTCGATAACGCTGTCAAGTGGCCAATAAATCAGGTGCTTGTTCGCTAAATACATCAGGTAATGCAAAAATAAAAGCTACACATTTAGGCTCTTATACTAATGAAACTTTCCAATCGGTTATCTGGTTGAAATTAGCCCTGCGGAATTTTATAACAGTGAACTGTCAGTCGAGGGCGTCCACGTGTTCGCTGACGTCAGAGGAGCAGTACGATATGCCTGCAATCTGGCAGCAGCAGAGTTGTGCTGTGTGTTACCCGAACTGCTGGGCACGTGCCGACACTTGCTCTAATTTGCTGCTATCGGTGAAAAGGACTAATTGAACGTCTGCAGCACAGTTTAGTGCTAGTTTAGAATCGAATACTGTGTATCAGGTTTCCACGCGTAATTTAGAATTAAAAGCTTTTATCACTAGAGCCTGCAGCATGAACTACGTCGAAATACGGCATTTTTTAAGAACATCAATTCCACTAGCTGCATTGTAATATTTACATGCTTGTATATAGATATGTCTATGCAACAGGGTTGCCTGTTTCGGCTTCCGTTACCAATTTCAAGTGTAACTGTGGATGCTGTGAATGATAAATCTCATTTGCATCCAACTGAATGCTTTGTGTCTCTCCTTCCTTATTTATACCTTACTTACGATCAAGAACGTATTCTTACAGTTCACATTTCAGCTTAGGTCGAGGTGGAGTTGACGATCATATGGCTTCCAGGGGTCAACTGTGACCTTTCTGTTATGAAATATTGTTATTATATTTATGTATCTGTCATAATATTAAACTTTTCGTGATATTTGTTGTTTCACAGCTGTTTGACAGTTGTAGTCCTAAGGTGCTATACGTCTGAAGATTTTCTACCTTTGACAGTCAGGGATAGTGTGTTTGTTGCATAGATATTATATGGTTAAAATTTCTTGTATATCTGTTATCTGTGGTTCCATTGTTTATCGTTTCTCGTGGTCGAAAATTTCAATACAATTTTCTAAGCAATGCTTGCGTTTCAGGTCAGTTTGTTCGTTGAGTAAGTAATTTGGGAAATTTTCCGTATGACTGTATATTCCAGTTCCTCCGAAATATTCGTGGTACGTCCATTAGATGTAATGTGTAAAATCTGCACAGTTCTTTCAAGGTCGCTTTGTGATTTTCATTTTTTAAGATGTAGGGAGAACGTTGACTGATTGCTTTCATATGTTGTTCCTTCCCGTTTGTCCGATGTAGAATTTCGTACAGATTTCTCAAGTAAATCTGTAGACTCCTGGCTTCGAAAATTCTGGGAATTTCGCTTTTCCTCATCGAATTCGTGTTTTCAGATTATTGGACATATGAAAGGCTAGTTATGCATTTGTCTTACGTAAAAGTTCGTTTTCTTAATTCGTTATCTGGCTTATGCTGGGTGTTTAAGGTTACTCTGACACGAATAAAAAGAACGAATGGCACTGTAAGCCGAAGCGGACAAGTTTGTTGTGCAGAAATGTGTAGATGTAAGCAAATAAATATTACATTGCACCTACTGGAATTTATTTCTTTAAAATTAAAGATAACAGAACGCTTTAGTTTTGAGAGCTTTTTGCGCAGAAATATCTAGGTGCAAGTAAATAAAAGTTACACTGCATTTACAGGGGGTGATTCCTTTAAAATTAAAAATAACAGGACACTTCAATTTTGAGATGGGTGAGTGGAAATGTACTCTCGGTAACGTAATAAAATTTACGAGGATAACAGGAAAACACAGAAATATGGGAACTACGAGGTAGTGCAGAAAAAAAAGAGGGAACAGAAAAAAATTATAGATAACAGATGGAAAACAATATTTCATAGACTGTCAGGCAGCGGTGTATTTGTGTGGTCCTTCCTTTTTGTATAGACGTTTTCCCAAGTTGAATTTTTTTTTTATATAGACGCGCAGCCTTTCCAAACCGACAGATTTACGTAAACACTCAGCTCACACTCACTTGCATAATGATTCTAGAAGATCGCATCCGTTTTAGCGCAAAATTCAAATTTCTGGAACTTTAGGATATCTTTAGGAAACTTTCCTTTCGATCGTCCCCGTGACTTCCGTGCGTAGCATTTCCAAACAAGGAAATAAGAACACTGTCCAACGTTAGTAGGGAAAAGTCACACAAAAACAGCACATACACATTTTCACGGAAATAAATGAAATGTATTGGCTTCAATTAAACCTTGGCAAATCCAGTATACTGAATTCTCTCGCAAAATGGGGACACTCGCCTAGAAAACCGGGGAAGTATCTAGGCAGAATTGAACGCCCTCGCACGCACGGGAACGCACTTCCATCTACATTCATATGAGTCCCAGCAATCCGCACTTGAGCGCATGGCAGAGGCTCTATGAACCACCTACAGACTATGTCCTGCCGTGCCACCCGCGAATAGCACTTGGAAAAACGAAAGCTTAAATCATCCCGTGTGGCCTCTGATTACTCTTATTTTATTACGATGGCCACTTCTCCCCGTGCAGATAGGAGTCAATGAAATTCTTTCGCATTCGGAGGAGAAAGTTGGTGGTTGAAATTTCGGGAAAATATTTTGCCGTAACGAGATATTCCTTTTTTAATGATTGCTACGCCAACTCCCATATCATATCCGTGACACTTTCTTCCTCTTCTCACGATAATACAGAATGAGCTGCTACTCTTTGAACTTTTTCAGTATCAACCGTCAATCCTATCAAGTAAGGGTCCCACACCTCGTAGTAAAACCTTACGAGAGGACAGACAAGCGTCATGTAGGCAGTCTCTTTAGTAGATTTGTTCCTTCTTTTAAATGTTATGCTAATAAAACACAGTCTTTAGTTCACTTTCGCAAAACGTTTCCATTTAAGTTGTTTGTAGTCGTAGTCCCTTGGTCCTTAGCTGAGTTGACGGTCGGTCTTTAAATGTTCGTGATTTATCTTTTAACCGAAATTTAGCGGATTTCCTTTAGCACTCACACGGAAGACCTCGCAATTTTCATTGTTTCGAGTTCATTGCCACTTTTCACACTACATAGACGTCTTGTCTAAAGCATTTTGCTATCGGTTTTCACCTTTTCATGACTTCACTAGACAGCAAACAACAGCATCATCTGCACACAATCTACGAGGGCTGCTCAGAATCTCTTCTAAGCCGTTCATGTACATTAGGAACAGCAGAGGGCCTATAATACTTCCCTCTGAACCACGAGGTATCTCTTCAGTTTTACTCGATGACTTCCCGTCAGTTACTACGAACTGTGACCTGTCTGAAAGGAAATACTAATCCAGTCGCATAACTGCGGGATCCATAGATATGTAAGTTGATCAGAAGCCGCTTGTGAGAAACGGTTTCAAATGCCTTAAGGAAATCTGGAAATACAGAATCAACCTGAGATCCCTTTTCAATAGCACTGATACATAATGTAAATAAAGAGCCTTTCGGATGATTTAGAGACTTCCCGTGCCGAAAATGTAACCTCGTTGCTCACGAAGTACCATTAACACCCAACTTTCAAAATGATAACCGCTTTAAATCAGAAAATCCTCTCCGGAGGATCGTCATCTTGCCCTCGCAACCGCAAGAGGGCTGCCGGCCGAATATTCCACTTCGCAAATTTAGCCGTTTCAGTCAGTCATGATCAGGAACAGAATGTAGGGACTGTCAAAGGCCATTTCCCGGTCCACCTAGCACCGCTTCTGCTTCAGAAGTTTCTTCCCACATGTGTTAGGAACGGCCGGTCATCATGGGAAATCATAAGCTCTTAAGCCAGCCTAATCAAGTTCCGACCGCAACCCATTTAGGGAATGGGCGGCACAACACCTCCGAATCTGAGATATCCACGGTTTCCAACTGTGGCCTAAACTAGGGGTTTCGAAAATGCGGCCCGCGGTGCGCAAGCGTCTCATGAAGAGATTTAGTCCGACCCGCAGGTAAGCGAAAGTTTTTTAAAGTACGCGCGATTCGTACGGCTGACTTAATCGTGAGAGAGGCCGCTAGGAGCATTATGTTCGTAAAGGTGACATTGGGGGCGCTCTGTCTGTAGTTGACTGTGACTTCCTTGCTGTGGAGACTAGCTTTCTTGGCTGATATTGCTTTCCGTTTGAAAGAACAGGACAAAATATTTCAAGGGGAGGACGATATTATTTGTGACCTTTACAAACGTGTTATAGCTTCCAGGCAGATACTGATATTATTTTAACAAAACGTCAGACAGAAAATTTGCCAGTCGTTGAAGAGTGAACATGGTTGAAGTTCTTGATGCAATAATTTACCAACAGCCGTATGATTTGTAGAAGTTTATTTTATTTTATGAACTGTGTGCTGCTACCAGTTTCGGCATTGCATTGATGCCATCTTCAGGCCCCACTCGTCATAGTCATAAAATCGCTATACACGGAAGGAGCCATATAACTGGATCCGTGAATCAATCTAAAATACAAAACACTGGGGTAAATAATAGAGTTTCGAGAAGACGTCTTCTCGAAACACTATGAAACGCCCCCTTCGAAAAATTATATACGTGACTGGGCTTAAACTGACACACAATATTTTTTAGCGCAACGCAATCTGACTTTCAAAAATCCCTACAAAAGAATGGCCCTGACTAACATTAACCTATACGTTTCACAAATCACTTACCTCACCAAAAATCTTCGTTACTCGAACTACTGCAACATAGCAAGCGCCACTACTGCCAGCTAAATAAAAGATTCAAACTACGGGAGGCACTAACTACTGATAGGCAAAGTTGGCAAATGAAAGATTTTAATAGAGAACAAACAATGTATTTACCTTAATAGTCATAATATATATAGCAGTTCATGACATCCAGGCTTACAAAATTCAAAACTCCGCCATCTTTCTCCCCACGTCCACCACTGCTGGCGCCTCACATCCAACTGCGCAACGCTACGCGCTGTTAACATCCAGCTGCCCAACACTACAATGGCAGACAACAATGCAAACTAGCCACAGACTGCACACAGCAGAGCCAGTGATTTTCATACAGAGTGCTACGTGGCGTTACGAATAAGAAAACCTAAACAGCCTACTTACAACTATTATTTACCCCACGAAGATGGTTGAAGTTTTCCGCTCTTCAATGAAATTACAAAATCGTCAAAGTTGTTCAAAACTTTGTATTTAAATGGCGACCAGTTTCGATCTTGTGTCCATTATCAATCCATCCAACAAAGTCCTACCACTCCACCATAATGTGGGTACGATGGCCACAATGCTTGTGGCTAAGTGCAAGTTACTATTTGCGTACGAGAGTCCAGTGCTGCTACGGTATAACTTACGTGGATGGTTTGATACTGGACTAAAGTTCGAAACCGTTCGCTATTTAAATAAAAACCGACTTCTGTGCAACTTGGACGGCTTTGTAGTTTGATTGAATCATAGGAAGTTGCTGCCTATTGCCATTCAGTATGCTCAAAGCGAGATTTTTCTCTGTTGTTTACAACAGAATTTCTTGGTTATCTGAGAGACAGTTCCTTCCAGGCTCTCCAGAATATGTAGATTTTCCAGAACCCCTTTTCTTTTAAAGTGAAAGGTGTTCAGTCTGCAAAGAAAATGAAAATCGTGGATCGACAAGTTGATTGCTCTAAGTAGGACAAATTTAAAGATGAAGCGTCGTTCTTTTTAACAAATTTCGTTCACAAGTAAACTACTTCGAGGTCAAAGGCTTTGCACAAGATTCATTACCAGTATTTAACACTACCTACAGATGTGAACAAACATTTTCTTCGCTGAAATTTACTAAATCTAAATACGGACGTAACTTGAGTGACGAATATTTACGAGATATTTTGCTCACAAAAGAAACTAAGTTAGTGCCACAGTCTGATAAAATTTTGGATTCGAAAGACAAATTTCATACCTCTCACTAAGCCCAGGGGAGAGTGTTGTACCTTGGAAACCGTTCAGTCTTTTTATTTGTAACCAGCACTGTAATAGCGATTTTTTCTTATTCAGTTTTGAAATGACGGCATTCACTTCATGTGCGCTACAAAGTTTTTCCGAAGTTGCAAAATCTACGCAGAAAAAGTATGGCTTTTCCATATATGAGAAACTGTTCCAAGTATAATATAGACATATATCTAGGAATAGGTATTTTGTTCAAATTTAAAATTGTTGCACGCGAGAAAATCTTACCAATACTGTATTTAATATTCTATGCATTACAGTATTACTCTACCACACAGCCAATAAACATTAAGTGAAATCAGACTGAGTAGTAGAATTATCAAAAACGAGTTATAAGTAAAAACAGTTTGAAGTAGAAGGTATTGACAACTATAATAACACAAGTTTCCAGATTAGAGACGAGAAAAACTGTTGAAACATTAAAGCAACTCAGTTCATTTTAGAATATTATGGATTCCACGGTAAAGAGACCTTCCAGTCCAAGGTGGAAGGTGGTGCATAACTGACAAAGTATGGTTTAACCGTCCATAGGTAAAGTAAATAGTTTTAAAATTATGCAAAAGTGTACATAAACCTCTGTAACTGAAGAATTGACAGCATCCCGAAGTAGCTTTAATACGTTAGACAGCAGGACCATTCCATTCGAAGTGAAGTTTTTGTTCGTCTCTAACACTTCTCGTTCCTTTAGTTAGTGGCAAATCAACGCAGCTCGCATTATCAAAACATTGCTGTATATTGTTCGTATTCAAGTCTATCTGGTTTTATTTTCATATTATTACTTCAATGTAAATTTATGATTTCATACACACCTGTAGTTCAGCAGCTGCAGAATATTTCAACAAAGGTAAAAGGTCAGTCGTCTGCAACACTTGACTTTTGTTGCAACACTTGACTTTTGTTGCATGTACTATGTGCGATTTGCGATTTAACAGGTCATTGTTTGCTACTCATCGCACATGTATACTGTTCGCGATGTTACTTTATTTTATTGATTCTGTAATAAGGGACACTACCGTCCGATTTTTATTTTGACGTTGACTCATCTTTGAAATGAGCCTAATTCCACTTCTGAAGATCTCAATTTAAAATGATGAAACAGATAAAATGAATCAAATAAAGATTTTCTTTTTAATATGTCCATATCTTGCAGCTTTAAAAGTGACTGTATTCCATACACTGAAAGTATGAATTAAAAAACGCCTTCAGTCCCAACTTTTCATGTTTTATTAAGTACACAATAAATTTCGGACGCTGTGGGTCCATCATCAGGTGTAATGTATCTTAATACGTACTTTATTTTTCCTCTTGAATGAGATGAACTGCATATTCCACATAACCCAAGAAAAGCATTTTTAACATTTTAGCACCTCCGTACCTTCTCTTCTCCATCCTGTTCGTACATATCACTCAAAACGTTAAATACGTTATTTTTGGATTATGTGGAATATGCATTTCACCTCATTCAACAGAAAAAACAAAGAACGTGTTAAGACAAATTACGGCCGGGCGGGATAGCCGTGCGGTTTAGGGCGCCTTGTCACGGTTCGCGCGGCTGGCCCGATCAGAGGTTCGAGTCCTCCCTCAGGCATGGGTGTTGTATGTTGGCCTTAACGTAAGTTAGTTTAAGTTAGATTAAGTAGTATGTAAGCCTAGGGACCGATGACCTCAGCAGTTTGGTCTCATAGTCCTTACCACAAATTTCCAATTTAAGACAGATTACAACTGATGATGGACCCACAGGGTCCGAAATGCATCGTGTACTTAATAAAACACGAAAAGTTGTGACTGCAGGCGTTTTTTTCTTCATACTTCCAGTGTGAAGGCTTTCTTGTGGAGCTGACGATTGACTTTTTATCTTTGTTGATCAACGTAAATTGTACACATGTTATGTCCGTAACCATGGAATGATCCAACACTTGAAATATTTACTACGCGGAATATTTACAAACGCTGCAAAATACACAACTTCTTGTCTCACAAGAAGAAAAACTGCAGAAAATCCCGGAAATTACTTATGGTGGTTTGTAGTTAGCGGTCCTTCTTGTGATTCTAGAATCGATTTCTATATTTAAACACTGACCAGGGAACATCATGTGTTGCTAGGTACACTATCCTTTACGCAACGCTCCCCTACTTTTAAGCGGCGATCCTCCCCCACTCTGTCCCCACTGCTCTCACCTGTGGTCGGTGAGACAAATTTTACTTGAGTGCCCCTGTTTTACTCCGTTACGCGCCCGTCTACAGCTGTTGCCTGATGTATCTTCCATTTTAGCAGATGACGCGCGCTCAGCCCATCGCGTTCTCGAGTTTATTAGTGCCAGTGAGATGACGTTAGTCATTTGAAGCTGTTTTTGGAGACAAACAACCCCCCTCCTATAGTGGTTTTTTAAGCTTTCCTTCTGTTTTTGGTTACCCCACTTTATTGAATTTCGCGCCCATTGCTGCTGGTTTCCAGTTTAGTTTTTTTTACCTTTTCCTAAGTCACAGATCGGGCGCTAAAGACCGTAGCAGTTTTGCGCCCTAAAAAACCATAACAAAAAAAAAACACTCCCATACGAAAGAGTAAAAAGGTGTTCAATGAATACTGTGTTTGTGTTACACAACAATAAATTGCGTTATGATTTTCTTCTTGGATAATTTCTGAGAAAATGTATTAACCAGCCCTTACAGAAATACAAAACTGGATATGTGGCCCTTGTACTGTAGTAATCTGGAGACCCCTGACACACACAAGAGCCGCAGGAAGAGCGCAGAAGCTCGGCCAGGAAATTATATGTTTCAGTTTTATAAAACACCTGCTGCGGGCCTCTGTAACCCAAGGCGTAAAGAACTGTCCAGTGCGTTACCACGGCGACGTAACAGGTTCCCGTCCGGACCCTGCACAAACGTCGCATTGCGTTAACCCCGGCGCGGTGACGATCACCGCCGCTGGAAATGGCCGCGTGCCTGAAAGAGCCGGAATATACTGGTCAGCGGTTGATTTCTTTTGTCCCGCCCGTTCCTTCCGCCGGCACCGAGAAATTATCTCTTTATTGGGCGCTTACAACGGGCCGGCACGTGGAAACAAAAGGGACGTCGGTACCGGTGGTTTTGGCCGGCGTACTGCGCGAGCTGTCAGCGTTTTGTCCGACTGCTGGAGGGAGGGAGGCAGGCACAGGAGGGTGAGGGCCGTTTGAAGCGGGCCGAGGGTTGAGCTAGCGGCGCGGCGGCCGGCGCGTATTTTTGCCGGCGCTGGGGCTCGGCTGCTCGTATCCCACACCGGACCCGACATCTGCGCCGGACAGCCTGCCCGCCCGCTGCCTTTCTAAAACAATATTGTTAAATACGAATGTAAATTTCCACCTTTTCAGCTGGAAAATATCTCGCGCGAGAGGCAGACACGGATCTCCCCAAAGGGCCCGCCCGGCCGCTCTATTCTGGCCGAGCCTACGCGGCCGCTCTCTGTGTGGCGGTAGAGGCGTAGAGAGAGAGAAAGAGAGGTAGAGAGGGAGAGAGAGAGAGAGAGAGAGAGATCGAGAGCTGCAATAATGTAGTGAGAGGAGCGGAGAGAGTGATAGGCGGCTGCTCAGCGCCTGGGGTGCTGTCCCTATCAAAAACTGTCGGACATGATACATATAACTTGTTCTTTCCTAACATGTTTCTATTCAGTTTTGCAGTCGCTAAAAACGCTAATGTTTCGTTGTCTTCAAAACCTGTCGCTTCTGAGCAGTCTAGACCTGAAAGGTCTTCGGAAACATTAAAAAAAATTTGTCATTTCTCCATTATTGTGTTGGTCTGGTGGCGTCCACTTTGATGAAAATCTCGCTGCCGCCGAAAAAGATTAATAAATGTGTCCTGACAGGACGGATGCGTTGGTTCTAGGCCAGAACACACACAATGGAAGTGCCACAGAATAGTGAATAATAAGATATTTTACTCAACGTTGATAACGCCGGTTCCAGCAATTGTAGAATGCATGTTTAGGGTATCTGTCCTGCACTGACTACCTTTTCATGAACACAAGACTAAATAATATTCTCTGAACTGAAGTGGGAAGAAAAATAATCTTCTGCCTTGATACGCTATTTGAAGAATAGGTCGAAACTAACAGTACTCATTTTAAATTATTTATTTATTTCTCAAGTAAAGACCTGCTGTCTGTTCCTACATAGCAGGTTGTACATTGTGTGATTTTATATGTTCTTTCACAAAAATTCAGTTATATTATTATTCTGTTCATTGTTCGGTTTCTTCGCAAGACTAACCACTGTCTGTCTATGGGCCACTCTTTGTGTCTCACTCGACCACTTCAAGACTTGACGAAATCACGAACGTTCTGCAGTAACTACGTAGTAAGACTCGGACTAATTTACAACTTACAACTTCTGCTCTCGCACGGTTACTTAAGCGCACGCCTCTCTTCCCGGGATCGCTGCCTCTCCAGCGGGTGTGATTCTCGCTGGCAGCATGACTGGTTGCGCTCAGCGATGTTCCTGCTGCGGACGGACATCCACGGTACTTTTGTTACCAACTGTCGCAGACTCTTCCTGTGTGGTACCTCAATACACCACAATCATAGTGATTGACACGGTTGATCTTTTCGGAAGAAAACTACTGTTCTTTGTTTTTTTCATTACTTTAAAGAAGCGCAGATTTACAGATTTCAGATATTTCTGAAAAATTGTGACCTGTACAGTAGCTATGTGTCACCTTATTTTAGCTACCACTCCAGTCAAACAACAAGTCGTAAACCACTGCTAAATTTTCAAAAAACTTTTGGCTTTCAACCTCACTGGCATACGCAACAGAAACACAAGATTGCACTTAAATAAGTAAATCTTGCTATTAAATGTGATTGAAGCAGCAATTGCTTTGTTTGTAATATCAATAGATCAGTCGTGGATCTCACTCAAATTCATAAAACACGGATAATATTTATATCCAATGAAAAAAACATAATTAGGCACAATTATCACAAACAAAAACAAAACCAATGATATAGCCATAAGAAAGATCGTCATATAACTTACGCAGAAGACATGTACGACTAGGACTGGGTTTGTGAGGGTTCCATACAAACTTACTTATTCATATACATAATTTATCCATGGGTTTTGTTGAATGAGTTTGAGAGTATCAAAATATGTGACAGAAGTCGTCGTAACTTTTTACTGCATTGAATTAGAAGCTTAAATCTTCTACTCCACCAAGGGACCATAGACCTTAGTATTTGACTTAATTTTCATCTTGGTATCTCCAACCGTTCCTGAGAAAAAGGAGTTCTAACAGACGGCAGACGCACAGACAAAAAGGTGATCCCATAAGGGTCCCGTTTTACCGGCTCAGGTGTGAAACCCTAAATACAGCGACATTAGTTAAAGCACATGCCTCAAATCGTGCTCATTGGTATCTAAATAAACGTTACAGAATGCTGCAATATACCGGATCTGTGCATAAATCAATAGCTGTACAAATTGTATCCGTGGTGCCGATGAAAAGTTCGAAAAATAAGATATAGAAAGCAATGTATAATTACATTTGGGCACTTAATAGACGAAAATTGTGATGAGAGCGGTAATACCTGCCTTATCAAAGAAAAAAATTATGTTGGTTGACGTGTATTAATTGAAGGTTAGTTTGTTCATATTTTCCATGTAATTATCTGAAAACATCAGTAGGCACATTACTTTTCAGTAAAAAAGTTATTTCAATCAATGCTCGCAGAATTATTTTGTGGCTATACGGAATTCTACTCTATAGTCGTAGTCAAAACTTCAGTTTTCTACTAGGAGCCTAAATAATATGTTCACTTGCATCATGTTTTGATGCAGTCACCAGCCAGGAAATATTTGTAAACTGTTGATAATGACAGTACAGTCGAAGCCGGTACAGACACAATAAGTTTTTAACCATTCACTGAAACACTCGCATATACAAGGTGACACAGCTGCTCCTACCGCTGGGTTTTATGCAACCCACAGTACCTTCAAGTACCACCGTCAAGTTTCTCACATTCTCTCGCTAGCAATGCGCAAATTGTTAGTCCTACAGAAAAAAACCAACTGGAGTTTATTGCAGGAAACTTAATCTAGTTGAATTTTGTACTGGGATACATTTTCCATAGAGGCTACAGTTTTCGAATAATCAAAGAAAAATGTGCAAAAGTGATCTTCAAATGCGTTTTTCTTGAATAACTCGAGAACTGTAGCTTCCAGCGAAAATGTGTCTGAGTACAAAATTTAAATACATTAAATTTCTACAAAAAAATTCAGTTAATTTTTTGGAGAGGCTAGTAGCTTGTGTGTAGTGGGGTAGAGAATATGAAAATCTTGCTGTGCTATCGGAAGGTTTTGTGGGTTGCATAGAAACCAGTGGTAGGGGCTGCTGTATCACCATGTATAAGAAGAAGGACTGGACAAAAAATTGTCTCCTGTGGGACACCATTCTTAATTCTGATTTTCTAGAGTATCAATTTTTCTTCTTCTTCCAATATTGTTTGAATTAGTCAGCAGAACCTTTCGGCAGTCCTTTTATTGAGCAAGAGTAAAAGCAGTTTAAAATTCTTCTGTAAAATTTAATGTTTTGTCAGAGTGCATCGATCGGATGCTTTGGACTTATCAGCAAAAAATAGCTTCCTGGTGATTCAAAGTTTACTTTGTAACAGTGCTGTACGGTAGCGGTACCGGTTGTTGGGGAGGCTACGGGTAGCCGCGGGCTGGGGGTCAGAGAGCGTGTGTGTCGCCGGCGCGCACGACCGCCGTGTTCTTGTCCGGCGGCCGACAAGGGGCCACGACCGCGACGGCGGCTTGACCCCTGCCGGCGCTGCATGCCACGGCACCCGGCGCACTGCTACTGCCAGTTCCGGCTAGCCGCGATATCTCTCTTGCGGCCGGCGAACGCAACTGGCTGCTGCAGGGGTCTTGCTGTCTAACGACGAATTCCACAAATTTAGCTACACACTGTTCATCTCGTAATGACCAGCACTCACTCCACGATCGCCACCACCACCACCACCACCACCACCACTACGACGACGACGACGACCACCACCACCACCACGACCACTACCACTACCACGACCACCACCGCGACCACCATCACCATCACCGCCACTGCTAGCTGCCGTCACCACCACCACGACCACCAACATAGCCGACACCACCAACATAACAAGAACAAGAACAACAACAACTACTACTACTACTACTACTACTACTACTACTACTGCCACTAGTTCTATATTCTTTGCTATAATCTTCATCGTCCTCAAGACCACTATAGACTGACCCGTTTGTCCTGACCTCCGCAACTAACGTTTTGTCCACAAGCAAAATAAAAGAACCTACCAGGCGGTAGTAAAAATGTAATAATTAATTACTAGGATCATTCGATACGATTCGGTGCGGTAAGTGCTAACTACACTATAGGCCATTAAAATTGCTACACCACGAAGATGACGTGCTACAGAAGCGAAATTTAACCGACAGGAAAAATATGCTGTGATATGCAAATGATTAGCTTTTCAGAGCATTCACACAGGGTTGGCGCCGGTGGCGACACATACAACGTGCTCATATGAGGAAAGTTTCCAACCGATTTCTCATACACAAACAGCAGTTGACTGGCGTTGCCTGGTGAAACGTTGTTGTGATGCCTTGTATAAGGAGGAGGAATGCGTACCATCACGTTTCCGACTTTGATAAAGGTCGAACTGCAGCCTATCGCGATTGCGGTTTATCGTATCGCGACAGTGCTGCTCGCGTTGGTGGAGATCCAATGACTGTTAGCAGAATATGGAATCGGTGGGTTCAGGAGGGTAATAAGGAACGCCGTACTGGATCTCAACGGCCTCGTATCACTACAGTCGAGATGACAGGCATCTTATCCGCATGGCTGTAACGGATCGTGCAGCCACGTCTCCATCCCTGAGTCAACAGATGGGTACGTTTGCAAGACAACAACCATCTGCACGAACAGTTCGACGACGTTTGCAGCACCATGGACTATCAGCTCAGAGACCATGGCTGCGGAAACCCTTGACGCTGCATCACAGACAAGAGCGCCTGCGATGGTGTACTCAACGACGAACCTGGGTGCACGAATGGCAAAACGTCATTGTTTACAGTGTTTACAGCATCATGATGGTCGCATCCGTGTTTGGCGACATCGCGGTGAACGCACATTGGAAGCGTGTATTCGTCATCGCCATACTGGCGTATCACCCGGCGTGATGGTATGGGTGCCATTGGTTACACGTCTCGGTCACCTCTTGTTCGCATTGACGGCACTTTGAACAGTGGACGTTACATTTCAGATGTGTTACGACCCGTGGCTCTACCCTTCATTCGATCCCTGCGAAACGCTACATTTCAGCAGGATAATGCACGACCGCATGTTGCAGGTCCTGTACGGGTCTATCTGGATACAGAACATGTTCGACTGCTGCCCTGGCCAGCACGTTCTCCAGATCTCTCACCGATTGAAAACGTCTGGTCAATGGTGGCCGAGCAACTGGATCGTCACAGTACGCCAGTCACTACTCTTGATGAACTGTGGTATCGTGTTGAAGCTGCATGGGCGGGTGTACCTGTACACGGCATCCAAGCTCTATTTGACTCAATGCCCAGGCGTATCAAGGCCGTTATTACGGCCAGAGGTGGTTGTTCTGGGTACTGATTTCTAAGGATCTATGCACCCAATCTGCGTGAAAATGTAATCACATGTCAGTTGTAGTATAATATATTTGTCCAATGAATACCCGTTTATCATCCTCGTTTCTTCTTGGTGTAGCAATTTTAATGGCCAGTAGTGTATTTAGCAACATTCAGCAGGCGAGTGCTGACCAGCGTTTAAGTTCCCGGCGAAATACGTTGTCGTTCGACCACGACAGGAGTTCGCTGTTGTAAGAAACGGAGAGGGTGGATGAGTGAGAAGAGAGGAGAAGCGCCTAAGGGGGTCGGCAAGGCAGTAACGGGAACAGGAGTAGGCGCAGGAAAGCCGGCGCCAGGCCGCCCTGCCGTGTTTACGATCTGGCGCGCCCTCTGCCGCCGGCCCTGCAGCCGTCGGTACACAGCGGCGTCTCTGAGGCCCTCCAGCGCCGCGGCTCTGCTTGTGGCTGCGCGCATACGTCACGCTGGTCGCGCTGCATCCTACACGAGACAACAGTGGTTCAAATGGCTCTGAGCACTATGGGGCTTAAGTTATCAGTCCCCTAGAACTTAGAACTACTTAAACCTAACTAACCTAAGGACATCACACACATCCATGCCCGAGGCAGGATTCGAAGCCGCGACCGTAGCGGTCACGCGGTTCCAGACTGTAGTGCCTACAACCGCTCGGCCACCCCGGCCGGCCTACACGAGACACCGCGCTCTTCTAACTGCGCTCCTGCCTTACAGCGGGGCCGCACCTGCTCGCCGTCAACGATTTACTACAAGTTTACGGTACATGCAGGACGCGGCCTGAAATGAGAAGCAGGGTAATGGGAGCTCCAGATAGCCAAGCGTTTAGAAAAACAGCGGCAACCGAACTGCTACAGTGCTTGATGCTTCATGGACGACGTCGTCCTACCAGAGTGAACACACTACTCGTAGCACATGATGTATCAATGTGCAGGGTGCCCCGAGAAAACACCGACAAGCTGTAGGATCAGGCTCCTTACACCAAAACAAGAAAAAAGTCTTGTGAACATTGCCCTGAAAATCCATACTTAAAAAGCTATGAGTACTGTTTCATCTTCGATACTATGCAACAGCTGTCTTTCACTGCAAAGACTTTGCTTTCCATGTTTTGGGAGGAGATGGAATGGACGGAACTAAGAAGAAAATGTCCAGTGTATACGGGTCCTCAAACGCATATCTTGAGAGGTATGAGAACTTGTTCATCTTCGCTGGTGTGAAACACATTTCTTCTACTGAATAAGAGCTCATAGTTCTTGCTGTATGCATTTTAGATCACGAGTGATAGACGTGTCCAGTTTCAGTTCCGAAGATGTCTAATGCAGTTTTGGACGAAACGTCGGGAACCGAAAAGTTTCGCCGACCACGGCCATACAGGCCGGAAAAGTCATCAGCAACTATCTACTTACAGCCTTGTTTAAGAGACATATTCCTTTTTTTCATCCACACTTCCTCCGCCTAAAATATGGGAAGCAAAGACCTTAAAGTAGAATAGACGTGTTTCATGGTATTAAAGTTGAGCAAAGACTTTTTTTCTTGTTTCGGTGCAAGGAACCTGTCGCTAAAACATTTCGGTGGTTTTTGGGACACCATACGTATAAAGTACTCGATACCAAGTTTGCCGATTCTTTTTTCCTTATCCATATATATATATATATATATATATATATATATATATATATATATATATATATATATCTGGCGAGGCAGGAGGAAAGGTACGTGTTTTGACAGGTGATAGCATAAGTGATTCTGAACAAAAAACTTGGTATGGGTATATGCCCTATTCCGAATGGTTTCCGAGACAGAACGCTTTTACTGCACATTTCCTTGGCTCTGAGCACTATGGAACTTAGCATCTGAGATCATCAGTCACCCAGACTTAGAACTACTTAAACCTAACTAACCTAAGGACATCACACACATCCATGCCCGAGGCAGGATTCGAACCTGCGACCGTAGCGGTCGCGCGGTTCCAGACTGAAGCGCCCAGAACCGCACGGCCACACCTTCTGGCTGTACATTTCTATTGATTTTCTGTATTATACATTGCCTTTGTTCACAACGTACCACAGTAATATAGAGGAAGCTGAGACGAACATTTTGATACAGGATGCTTGTGGTCTATCAATTCGGAAAACTACCTCAAACTGGCGTACAAAAAGCACCTAAGCTACGGCGCACGCGCTTCGAGCAAGATTTCCAATACTATCGCGATCTCTCCGCGCAAACTGTTAGTCCTAGACAAGAAATAAGTATAACCTCTTTTTGTAGCAAACTTAATTTTATTGAAATGTGTACTGAGACACGTTTTAGTTGGAGTTTGCGGTTTTCGAGTTATTAAGGAAAAAGGTACAAAAGTGATATTAAACGTGTCTATCTCGGAAACCATTCTCAGTAGGGCATATGTCCACATGAAGTTTTCTGTTCAGAATCACTAATACTATCACATCTCATAGCATGTACCTTTTCCCCTGACTTACCCTATATATATATATATATATATATATATATATATATATATATATATAGTGAGGACGAAATTTTGTGACAGACATTTTTGTATTGTTAGTATGTGAGGAATCGCGCTGCAAAGTTCGAGTGCGCGAATTTTTCTTCATCCTATATATCTCGGCAAATAGGAGAGAGTATTGTTTCGGTTACGACACCTGATATACAGGTTGCCCAATTTACCTTGACCACCCTAAATAACTGTTTGTCCAGATGCAAATTACAAATAGTTTCAAGCAAATGTTCTTTAGCCGTAAGGCGGACATCAATCAGCTTGATTGCCTTCGTTGTAGTTTTGTTTTTTATAAGGATATGAACAGCGTTTCCGTACAAGTTCTCTAACTTTATTATAATGAGTATTCGTCCTTACCTACGCGAACGTCAACAAAATATTTTTGCGTTCCGAGAAGAGGGTTGGCGGCTGAAATTTCGTGAACAGATCGCGCCTCAACGAAGAACGCGTTTGTTTTAATAAATGTCAGTCCAAGTCGCGTATCATATACGTGACACTCACTCCCTTATTTCGCGGTAATACAAAACGAACTTGCCTTACTTAAAATTTCTCGCTGTCCTACGTCAATCCTATCTGCTAAGGACCCCATTCCGCCATCCAGTACCCTAGCAGAGGACGAAGAAGCGTAATGTGGACAGTCTGTTCATTGCATCTTCTGCGTTCTGCAAACAAAATGCAGTCTTCGGTTCGCCTTCCCCACAAAATGATCTGTGACAATTATCTATTTCAAATCAAGTTCTTCGTAACTCTTATCCCTAGGCATCAAGTAGAACTGACAAGCTTTAGATGTGTGTGATTCATCGTGTAACCGTAATTTAACGGACATAGAGACGTCAGTTCAGTGGTTAAATAAGAAGAAATAGCATTTGGAAGAAAAAGCCATAAATCGTGATTTGTCCACCTGCGGAATTTGGTAGTAAAAAGATTCTATTGAAAAGACTAAGTAACGAAATCTATTGCTTTATTTGTTGCTACGAAAAAGATGGTAATGTGGTCTCCACTAAATATAGTAGCTAGTGATAAAGCTAGAATCAAATTTCGACCATTTCAAGAAGTATTCACTAGATAGTATTCAGCTTTCACAGCACTTAAAGCTTAGTGCAGCGGCGTCTAGTGAATAATGATATCACTAATTGCCATGTCCGCTCCGGTAGCTGAGTGGTCAGCGCGACGGAATGTTATGTCAAGGGGCGCGGGTTCGATTCCATGCTGGGTCGGAGATTTCCTCCACTAAGGGACTTGATGTTGTGTTGTCCTAATCATCATCATCTCATCTCCATCGATACGCAAGTCGACAAAGTGGTGTCAACTCGGAAGACTTACACCAAGAGGACGGTATAACCGACGGGAGGCCCTAGCCACACGACATTTCATTTCACTAATTTCCATGCTGTTGCACTAACTATCCTAACACGCGCAGACAGTGTACATCTGACATAAGTGATCTGAAATTTGCACCTCGGGCATGGATGTGTGTGATGTCCTTAGGTTACTTAGGTTTAAGTAGTTCTAAGTTCTAGGGGACTGATGACGTTAGCAGTTAAGTCCCATAGTGCTCAGAGCCATTTTTTTGACATTTCCAATCTATAGAAGTGGCTATTCGTGAAATTTCTGTACAAAAGTACGTCGCAAGTAGAAAAGTATTCCCAATAACTAACATGTTGAGCATCAAAATACCTGGCACGCAACCAATACAGCCTATTGGAGAGTGTCTAAAGACCATTGCTACGGCAGAAATCAAACAGGACTTACTGAACATGTTAATATGTTAACCTTGTCAATGTTGTTCGATCCTAGATTCAAGACTGCACACTTTAAAGAGTAACGTCACTTAGATTGTCACACGGTAATGCTGGTTTGTGCAGGGAGAGCGGGATCGTCACTGGTTACACAGACAGTTGCATGCACGGTGCACGAAGCGCGCCGCCGAGACGTGAAACGCATGGCAGAAAAATCCACGGAAAACAGGAAGACCGCTTGGAAAAAACGGCGGGCCTTTTTAAGAGAGGAAACCTCACCTCATGAGAGGTGTGTCGAGTATTTGATAAAAGTAATTCCGGGAAGGCGCGTAAGCACCGGAATAAAGCTCCAAACTTCATAAAAAGTTTTCTTACACACTTAAGCAGGGTCGTAAAGGTAAACGATGGCTGCGAGAGCACAAGCGGCGCTTTGTTTACCAGACGCCCCTCTTAACACGGTGGCCGCCGAGTCGCACGCTCCTTAAGGGCGCGTGTTTGACGCGGACGCCGCCTAATGTACGCTCTTACCGCGGGATTCTTTCCAGCCGGCTTAGCATTATTCGTCCCGGTACCCTTCTTCACTTTCTTTTCCCTTCCGTCGCTTGTTACTTCTTAGGCAACAACGGTCCGACCCTTCGTACGCACTCACAAAAGACGTCAAACTATACAGGGTTATCCAGAAATTCTAACCCGATTTAAAAACTTTATATTTCATGAAATATAACATAGATACGAATGATCCACGCGCCGTTGGAAAGGTGAGGGTCTAAAATTTCAATTACCACCGGTGGAGCGCTGATTGTTGCGTAAACTACGCAAGAAGATTCGCGGCAACAGACTCTCGGTTCATGTCAGTCGTAAGACGAACGTGACTCGAACAGATCGAGCAGTTCACGTCACAGCTACAGAAAGCTAGTGCCATCTAGCGACTTATGTTTGTACTATCTCCACGATGTGTCTTAGCGTTATTAATATATTACCGACTTTAACAAGGTAAATAAGTGGGGAAACCGATCTACAATTTCTACTACTGTTCGCCGGCCGGAGAGGCCGAGCGGTTCTAGGATCTACAGTCCGGAACCGCGAGACCGCTACAGTCGCAGGTTCGAATCCTACCTCGGGCATCGATGTGTGTGATGTCGTTAGGGTAGTTAGGTTTAAGTAGTTCTAAGTTCTAGGGGACTGATGACCTCAGAAGTTAAGTCCCATAGAGCTCAGAGCCATTTGAACCATCTACTACTGTTCAAGTCATATTTACAAACAGCAAGTAACAGGTAAATAAAATGTCAGAATCACGATTCAGTTTAAAACTTGAGCATTCGCTCATCTTGCACTCTAATGACATCTGTTCGTACTACCTCCAGGACTGGTCTTGCCCCTGTAGTTTCTTATTAAAACTACAGTGAAAATCCGACGAAGATATTTTGGGCAGTGACTCTAGTACGCCCATCGATCGCGCCAAGTCACACTTCTCAGTACTGACTTCACCCTGAGCGTGTAAAGATGCCGGGAACAATAGTCTCCCGCCAAGTGTGAAGTGTGTACTGTCGTTCGATTTCTTTACGCTGAGGGTTTCCGCCTGATTTCATGCACCCCGCACAACGAAACTGTCGCGCACTTCCTCGGCTGCACGCTGTAGAGCTCCTGCAGCGTTATGGATGGGAAGTGTTTGATCACCCACCATACAGCCTTACTTGGCTCCGTCCGATTTTCATCTCTGCTCACATGAACCACTGGCTATGGAAACAACGTTTTGGCATAAGCAACAAGCTGCAGATCATCATCAACAATTAGCAGAAAGCACAGGCGGCTGCCTTCTATGACGATGGTACTGGAATGTTGGTACAATGCTACGGCGAATGTCGCAGTCTAAGCGGCGACTACATAGAGAAGTAGCTGGAAGCGCTAACTAAATATTGCAAATAAAATGTTTTTGATTTTTCACTCCGGTTTGCATCTCGCAGCCGATCGGACCTTGGGAAAAAAAGCACTCCTAGAATTTATTTCATTTACTAGGAATCTAATTTATAATTAACCTTCTTTCTCACTTCGTCTTCATGTTGCCACATTCTTTTAAAGAGAATGTCTGGCAACCTCGTTGCGCTTTACTCTAAAACGAGAGCAAGAATCCATATTCTCATTTGCAACCCTCTGTGATAACCAAATTAAATATTATTTCTTCTTGTTCTGGGATCAGAGCCGAGAAATATTTTTTGAACGACAACATTTTCTGCTTCGACCCTTACCTTTACTTAAAAATCACCACAAATGTTTGTGTATACGTACTTTCTATATGAGAACTCAACCATTAAATATGTTAAAATATAAATATGGAATTTTGTGGTAAGGTCTTATCCTGCATGGGTGTACTGACCTTCAAATGTCTGAACACGGTACATCCACCTGTCAGCGTTATTTTGACACTGTGTGTCTTTTAAAGGATGCGTTCATTTTTATCGATGTCAGTACGCGACCGCGTCGAACCACGCAAGTGCAGGAACTCTTGGAATTGGTGGTATGCGTGGAATATCACTGTGGCGTTCGAAAGTGCGAATTTTGTTTCGCCCTGTTTTTCTTTTATTAACAGATTTAAGCTGTTTCTTGCGTCCACATTTGTCATTATGGATGATAAATCTAATATTTTCGTAGGTCTGGCCAGAATTTATGAAATAAAACTCCATTTAATTTTCTGCTGTTTTGTGACTCGTTAGATAATGCACAGCCCAGGAATTTATGGGGCTCTGAAAGTGAAAATGCATCGTCGAGGTGGGTGATCTTTGACAAGTTATTTATTGTCCTTAGCAGAACCGTAATGTATAAGTAGATCACGTTTTTTGGGGGTAAGTCCCAATATTATTTAATCCACATTTGTTTCACACTTCCAAGACTCTGAAATCGTAAGAGATTTTACACAGTTATAGATGTCAAGGTCTGTGCATGGCTTATTCGATTACAGTAAAAAGCGATCCAAGTACTCGTGATAATAACGAAGACAAAGCTTCTTTTAGTGCAGAGTTATATTCTAAGCGTTACTTACCGACGTCATCTGCTCTTATACTTCAGGGAAAGGCGTGAAGCTCCAACGAGGAGCTCTTTGCACATCCTGCCGAGGCGAAATTTTCGTTTTTCGCTAACGAAATTATATAATCAATAAATTGGCGGGAAGCGGGTGGGGTGCTAGGCGCCGGTAATCCCCCTCGTCCATTCCCCTCCCTTCCCTCCTCCCAAACCCCCTGGCCTCTTTGTTCGGCATGAACGGCTGTTCATCAATTTAACCAGCTGTCACATATTTGATTAATTGTACCGTCGCGCGCCGCGAGGACGAAAGCGCGCCAGCTAGCAGCGTGGCGGGCCGACCGTGGCGCCGCCAGCGGCGGCGCGGAGAAACGCGCGGGGTTGTCGCCTGGCGCCGCCGGCGTCGCGTTTTGTAAATAACATCCACGGGATACGTATGGCGTCTAAGGTATATATAATCAGCGTCGGAGGGGAAAGATTAAACAGCAGGTAATTTGTGCCTACGTTGGCAAGTCTTGGAGAGTCAGCTTGCAGCGTTAATTGGCGGTCGGGAGACTAATTACTTGAATTCCTGAGCAGACGAGGGGAAAGCCCTTGTGGAGGCGAGAGCAGGGGGTGGCAGCGGGAGACGGTGGGGTGGGGGTGTGGGGTGGTGGTGGTGGTGGTGGGAGGTAGAGGGTGGCGCCACTAGAGGGTCACGAGCGTGCAAAGGTCGTAGCTGCGCCTTGTCTGCACGCGATACAGCTTGTCGCACAACAGTTCAAGACGACCCCGGAGCGCCTGTACGGAACAAAAACGAACTTACGGAGGAACGAAAATAGACTTGTGACTAAACTTCGTCCCTGACTTTGAGCGTTTCTTGAACCTGCACGTGGGTAACGCGTCTGTGCTTGCTGCCGCCTATTGGCGTGTTATTTCCCCGTTCCGATTTGCGGCGAATCCACCCATTTGGATGATAGGTACAGGTAGTGACAGAACCCATTCAGGACTAATTATGATTTCTTACAGTGATGTCCGACGGCACGAAAGAATGCAAAATGACAGTACTTCATTGGCGAATAAAACAGTTCTCACATTAAAAATACTGGGGACAGGCAAAAATATTGAAAAACCAAAAACACTTTGCGATTCCTGGTGCGATACAGGAAAACGGTCGTCTCAGAACGGATAAATACAAGTACTGCTCGGTTTTAAAGGGAATCTCACACCATTCTTGTTCCAAAAACCGTGGGAAATTCAAGTAACACTGACGACGGCGTTCGATACAGTGTCCCACAGTCGCTTAATGAACAAGGTATGTGCATATGGATTATCAGACCAATTGAGTGATTGGATTGAAGAGTTCCTAGATAACAGAACGCTGCATGTCATTCTCAATGGAGAGAAGTCTTCCGAAGTAAGAGTGGTTTCAGGTGTGCCGCAGGGGAGTGTCGTAGGAACGTTTCTATTCACAATATATAGAAATGATCTTGTGAATAACATCGGAAGTTCACTGAGACTTTTTGCGGGTGATGCTGTAGTATATCGAGAGGTTGGAACAATGGAAAATTGTACTGAAATACAGGAGGATCTGCAACGAATTGACGCATGGTGCAGCGAATGGCAATTGAATCTCAATGTAGACAAGTGTAATGTGCTGCGAATACACAGAAAGAAAGATCCTTTATCATTTAGCTACAATATAGCAGGTCAGCAACTGGAAGCAGTTAATTCCATAAATTATCTGGGAGTGGCCATTAAGTGTGATTTAAAATGGAATGATCATATAAAGTTGATCGTCGGTAAAGCAGATGCCAGACTGAGATTCATTGGAAGAATCCTAACAAAATGCAATCCGAAAACAATGGAAGTAGGTTACAGTACACTTGTTCGCCCACTGCTTGAATATTGCTCCGTACCAGGTGGGGTTGATAGAGGAGATGGAGAAGATCCAACGGAGAGCAGTGCGCTTCGTTTCAGGATCATTTAGTAATCGAGAAAGCGTTATGGAGATGATAGATAAACTCCAGTGGAAGACCCTGCAGGAGAGACGTTCAGTAGCTCGGTACGTGCTTTTGTTGAAGTTCCGAGAACATACCTTCACCGAAGAGTCAAGCACTATATTTCTCCCTCCTACGTATATCTCGCGAAGAGACCATGAGGATAAAGTCAGAGAGATTAGTGCCCACAAAGAGGCACACCGACAATCTTTCTTTTCACGAACAATACGAGACTGGAATAGAAGGGAGCACCGATAGAGCTACTCAAAGTACCCTCCGCCACACGCCGTCTGGTGGCTTGCGGAGTATGGATGTAGATGCAGATGTAGATACTAATCACAAACATTTCTATTATAAGTAGGTCTGAAAGGCTCAATAATATTGAAATCTGGTTATTGTGGTGGCCAAGATAGGTGGAACTGCACATATCCTCGTGTTCACCAAAAGTAGTCCTGAACGATGCCAGCTGTGTGCAACGTCTTGGAACACAGCACCGCCATTGAGCAATAAAAACTGTACCGCGGCATAGACCTGTTCAGCCAGAACGGTCACACACTCCGTGTCTGTAAAGCGACCTTGCTGAGTAGCCGTGGGACCCATGGAATACCATGGTATGGCCGTCAAGTTATCAGCAAGCTCCCTCCATGTTTCACTCTTGGGACATAAACCTGGCCGCAAGTGGAAAGAAAGTGAAACAAGATTCAACAGACCAAATCAGTTTTTTCCATTGGTCCATAGTCCATGTTTTGCGGCTTCGGCACCACCTTTTTCTGTTACGACATTTGCATCGCTGATGGGGTTCAGCTCGCCCTGCACTTCCTAGCTAACGGAGCTCTCTTCGTGTTGTTTTGGTGCTGACAGGGTTCCCGAGTACGACATTCACTTCTTCCGCGACTTTATCAGCTGTCGTTCTTTTATTTTTTATCACAGTCTTGTTCAAGACCGTCTATCAACGATCACTCAACACACGCGTTTGTCCGCGTTGTGACGATTGTTTTCCTCTTCCCCTGTATGCGGTATAAACCTTCGTTACGTGATAATCTAACATACATGCGCAAACAGCTCGGCCACGTTCGAACTCACATATAAATAAAATTCTCTTCTGACCGCAACTAGCACTTTCAACGTGCTCTGGACGTTTTACACGTGCCGTTCGTTGTGACATTGGACACTGCAACCTGCATACTCGGCTAGCTTTTACGTTCAAGAATGCATTTGCCGCGGTGGTTCCATATTTCTGTCCACCTCCTGCAGAATTACATGTCCATCGTGATGTTCTTAAACGGTAGCGTCTATTACACCAACTTCGAAACGATAGATATTATTTTGGGGGCGTGTTTCCGTATGTACATCTCCCCATACAACAAAGTGTATCCTAGCTTAGTTCAGAAATCAGAACATGCTTGCATTGAATGTGTTAATATCCATTAAACTATTGTTGTCAACATTCCGACGATAAATCTATCAGTATTGTGCTTCAGATTTGGTATCGAAAGAAGTGGTGATTTGTTAAAGGCACTGGACTGCTAATCAAGAGGGGGAGGTTTCAGATCCTCGTATCCTTATCTACGTTTCTCATGGCTGAGTTAAATCTGAATTTCTGTCTTCTATGTACGGAGATTGTGCGTTCGAGTGAATTACAGTTTATTGTATTCCACCTTTTAACAGGCACAAAGTGTTTCGAATGCTAGCACTCATCGTCAGATGTATTTGCAGTAAATTGTGGTTACTAGGTGACTGTTTCTGTACACCTGTGCTTATTTCGGCCTCGCAACGTCACTCTGAGGACCAAAATGCTTACAAAGGGAAAATGGGAACCGTTCCTTTCATAACTGTGTAACGAAAGAGGGAAAAATGTCTGATGTTCATGAAGGTGATATCGACATTGTCTTTCTTAGAGTTTTCATGCCAAGCGATGTGGCACAATGGTTGCAAAGCTGGACTTGTGTTCGGGAGGACGATGGTTCAAATCCGCCATTCCCATTTAGATTTTCCGTTGTTTCTTTAAATCACTCCATGCAAGTGCCGGGGTGGTCCCTTCGAAGTGACACGCCGATTTCCTTCCCCAACCCTGCAGCATTCCGTGCTTATGCTCTATGTCCTCGGGGTGTTAAACCCTCATCTTCCTTCCGTTTTTAGAGTTTTCAGATGGTGTTAAGGAATGAACTTAGTTTCATTTATAATTTCTACAGCTTTTTTACAGTTTAACTAAGCAAAAAGGTTATGAGTGTAAACGATACTGTTAAATACCGTTAACATGGGGTATTATCGCCCGTTGATGTCTTACTTTCGTTTCTCGAATAGATTATTAAACATTAAGGTTTGGCACGCTATGTCACGTACAAAATTGTCAGGAGGCGTTGCCACATGCGTTGGGAGATTATAAGGATCACTCTGAAGTATTAGCATCAACATATAAGCTCTGTTCCCAACAGTTTCCGAAATACAACTGAAATTTGAGACATCTGCCATGAATTGGAAATTTGTGGTAAGGTCTTATGGGACCAAACTGCTGACTGAGGTCATTGGTCCGTTAGCCTACACACTAGGTAATCTAACTTAAACTCGCTTACGCTATGGACAACACACACACACACACACACACACACACACACACACACACACACACACACACACACACCGACGTCCGAGGGAGGACTCGAACCTGCGACGGAGGGCGGGGAGAGACACACAAACCGTGACATGGCGCCCTAGACCGTGCGGCTGCCATGAAGATGAGCACCAGCAATGACAAGTAGGTCACGGAAACTGTCAGTGCCAACAACAAATAATAATCATTTGATTCATCATATTTCTGAAATTATCAGATAAGTACCTCATATAAAATTAGAAATAGGCAGTTGGTTTTGAGGACGTTTATTCTAAGAATAGTCCATGTTAACTCTGTTTAACGCTTGCCTGCCTTTCTGCAACACCGGTTAAAAGTGCTGCCCAGTGTTGAAAAAAAAACTTATTGTAAATCAAGCACTACTATGATGATAGCGGTGCTCTTCTTAGCCGGCCGTTGGTGGCCGAGCGGTTCTGGCTCTACAGTTTGGAGCCGCGCGACCGCTACGGTCGCAGGTTCGAATCCTGCCTCGGGCATGGATGTGTGTGATGTCCTTAGCTTAGTTAGGTTTAAGTAGTTCTAAGTTCTAGGGGACTTATGACCTCAGCAGTTGAGTCCCATAGTGCTCAGAGCCATTTGAACCATTTTGCTCTACTTGTCGAGTATTTTTATGGATGTTCTAGAGTGAGGTCATAGCTGTTTTCACTGCCACCACACTTCTTTGCACCGATCTCGGGCCATTAAACAATCTCCTGGTAGCGTGTCAACCTCCGTAATGATGTACGTGGATGCCGCTGTTGTGTAATGAACAGTCGTCACACCAGAAAAGTGCAGCAACACCTGTAGGGTTTCGGTGCTTCGCACAAGTATTAGCAGCAGGCATTCAACATAAATTAATAACGTACTGCTCATAAATTTGTTTGATTACTGTTTGAGTACTTGCGTGCGACCACCGACTGGAAATAGCAGCTGCAGTATAACATCCGTGAGTCTGCGTGCGCTGTGGCATTAAGTTGAAGAACCGCATAACCAGCTGTAGGAAAAGCAGACGTCAGGTTTACTCCAAGAATACGAACCAAATGTACGTCATCCACTAAATCTGTGGCTAACAGAAGCGTTAGTTCAACCCATTCTGGACTATTTATTATTCGTCAGTATTAGATCCTTACTAGTGATGAGAAACCGAAGGAATAGAGTGTGGCGCGTTTCGTCACGGGTTCGTTAAGTAAGCACGCAGCTGTCACGGAGGCAGACAATACAATAGAGGCATTGTGCATGGCGGGAATGTTTACACCTGAAACTCCGAAGACTAGTTTCTTAGAACAGCAAGGAAACGTGCTATTGCCTCTCACCTGTATCTTGCGAAAGGACAATGTCATGAAAATTAGACAAATTCGAGCTAACATGGAGCCTTGCCGCCAGCCGTTTTTCCCGTGCATCATTCAATGGGTTTGATGCTACCGACAGTGTATATTGTCTTTGATCCATGAAGTAATGATGTTGGAAAATGTGACGTTACACGTACATGCAGCAGAAAACAATATTTGCTTCGGTTCTGTATTATTTTTTAATTGCGGTAGTTTACTTATCTGTAGCCCGGCAGGGGGTCTAGTTTACTTCATCGTTCATTTTACGAATCCAACAAATGTGATGTTGTGAGAATAGTTATAATGCATGCTATGGCGCGTGTTTTGCGCATGTTGCCTAACAAGGACAGGTTACGTTTGCTGTTGTTATGTCGTAGTATTGGAAGGTTCTAGTCCCCACACGCAAAGCAGCAAAAGAGGTGGGGTGATTTCAATTGAAGAATACGGTTGTAGATATAGACCAGCATGTTGATCAATCGCACATTTTCATAATAACATTTCTTATCCGATCTCAACTGTTTTCCTTAAAGCTTCATTCTTCACATACTTTTTTCGATGTACAGCAAGTTTCCAATTATATGAGTTGATGCGGACCCGAAGCTCGACAGATAACCGAAAATCTCTTATAATCCAAGTACAGAAGTTTTATTACCGAAAACCTCTGTTCACTATTTTAACGAAACATGAATCATGTCACATTTGAAAGCTCACTGCATTACATACCGGAGACTGATCGCTTACTCACAAAATTACGCCTAAAACGCACTGTATTATGTTCAGTTCACTTTAAGAAAATATTCTTTAATTTTTTTTCTTTCTGTTTCTCATTCATATTTCCCTTGACGACAGTACACATTTTCAGGAGAGTGGAAACATTTTTGTAATTGAAGGAAGTCTGTGCTGTGTACTGTAATAATAGGTCAAAGCAGTGTGTGGGGGGAGGGGGGGGGGGCACGCGCGCGAGAAAAGGGTTTCCTTGAAGCTCCGTCTTAGCTCTTTTCTTCTACTGAAAATACAGGGTTATTAACATGTACCTATGTGTTTTCAGAAGACGACCAAGCGAAAATTAAAAGACGTACAGAAGGACGACACATATCAGTAGATAAAGCGTCTCTCCAAGTTCATATTAGTAATGCGCGGCGTAACGTAGTTGCAGAGTTCATCACTAGGTGGCTCGTGTGGCGCAGTGTGTGGACACGTCGTCTGCTCCGTGTAGGCGCATCGACTTAGTTCGCGCCTACAGCGAGTAATCCAGTGAAGAGATTTCTAAAGAGGGCTGTTCTCGATGCGCCTTTCCGGGCAGCAGTAGCAGCAGCGACTTTAGTGCATTGCACGCACACATCTTTTGTGTTGACTCTTACTGTGCCACAAACGATGTCCATATTGATCATCTCTAATGTGAGTTAAAAAGTTGGAGAGATTCTCTGTCCTCTCACATGTACCTATTTTCAGTATATCTTGTGATTTTCACGCAGCTGTCTTCCGTTACCCCAGAGGTAAATATGAGTAAACCTTTACTTTTCCACAACATACGCCTCACGTCACTCAAAAATGGTTCAAATGGACTTAAGTTCTGAGGTCATCAGTCCCCTAGAACTTAGAACTGCTTAAACCTAAATAACCTAAGGACATCACACGCATCCATGCCCGTGGCACGATTCGAACCTACGACCGTAGCGGTCGCGCGGTTCCAGACTGAGGCGCGCAGAACCGCTCGGCCTCTCCAGCCGGCGCTTCACGTCACTGCTGGAATATCGTTTCATAGGCATCACTACTTAAACACTCGTGGTTATTTTCGTCATCGACTTCTTCAAAAGCAGTTATTTTTATTGTAAACGAAAACATTCGTTCTAGTTATTACGCACAACTTCAGGCTTCGTATTTAATTTTCTTCGGGTGTGGCACAGGTAATCCGCAAGCCGAATAATGCGAACCCGGAAAAATCGAAAGCCTGCTGTGCTCATCCAACCCGCGCCGCGTGTGTTTAGCGCACGAGAAAACAGGCACCATTTTCCTCAGCGAACGGCGCTGCAGCCGGAGGCAGCAAGTAGGGCACGACCGGCGGGTGCGTCGGTCTCTGCTCGACTCGACTCGACACGACACGCGGCTCTACCAGTGGACCGCCACTGCCGCTGCAGTCGCCGAAGAGTTGTAATTAGTTAACATTGTGAACTAACACGGGCTAATTAGGACGGCGCCGATGGAATTACTGTTTAGTTTGGGTAGCAGCGGCGGCGGCGGCGGCGGCGGCGGCGGTGGCGGCGTCCGTTAATTCGGCAGCAGATTGGGGGAGGCGTCGTCGGCGGCGGCGGAGGCGGCGGCCGGGTCCAATCTGCAGCGCCTCGCCTTCATTCTTCGCGGCTGATTGTCGCTCCCGACCAGCCAGACTCATTTACCCCCACCCCCTGCTCAGCACACCACCCGCCGTACTCCCGCATTCCACTCACTCACCACCCTACTCTACCACCACCAGTACCACTACCACCACCACCAACGACGCCTGTTATATATAACTTCTCCTTTCATATCGTCACTCCCGACGCCCCTCTCTCTTTTTCCCCCCTCCCCTTCACGCTGCCATTGTTAAATATTTGTTTTGGGCATCTTTTCCTGTCTTACTCTACTCTCCTTTCAGGACAGGGAAGCTAGAGTCTGGGGGGAAAAAAGCGGAAAAAAAAGAGAAAGAGATGGGGTTGGTGGTGGTGGTGGTGGTGGTGGTGGTGGTGGCGAGAAGAGAAAGGCCGGGAATGTAGGATTATGCAATCAGCGTCGTCCATTTGCGTTTCTGTCCGTAGGGTGTGCGAGCGCTTTTGTTTGGCTCCCCCAGTAATAACTTGTGGACCGGCCGGCCGGGCCCGCGCCCTGATGAAATTTGCTCCTTATTATTTCGACGTGGCGGGCGCGGTGGCCGCTGCCGCCGCCGAATGGTCACTCCGAGTTTCATCTCGGACCCGCGGAGCTCTGTCCCCCGACGGTGGCGGCGTTTAGCGCCGGTCGCGGCGCAGATGTGACCAACTGGAAATGTCGCGGTGGCTGGTGGTCAGAGTAGTACGTTGACGTCGGTGGAAGCCACGCAGTGTCAGGCACATAAAGAACGGACTCTTATCATAATTATGTTATCATCATAATTGTATTTTCCAACGTTATTTTTATCCGCCTGTCCAAGAAATTAGATCGCTATTGAATGACCAGTTAATACGAGGGCCGTTTAGTAAGTAATGCATTACATTTTTTTCTCAGCCAGGTGGGTCATCGTAGAATATTCCCATTTCAGCCTCTATGGTTTCATGAATTTCCAATTGATGGCGGCGCTACACGTGGCCTTCAAAATGGTGTCTGTAACGCAGATGTGTTACAAACAGAGAGCGCTCATTGAGTTTCTTTTGGCGGTAAACGAGATCATCGCAGATACGCGCTTGCAGAGTATCTACGGAGACCTGGCAGCTAACAAAAGCACAGTGAGTCGTTAGGCAAGGCGTCTGTCATCATTGCGCAAAAAAAGAAAAAAAGGTTCAAATGGCTCTGAGCACTATGGGACTTAACAGCTGTGGTCATCAGTCCCCTAGAACTTAGAACTACTTAAACCTAACTAACCTAATGACATCACACACATCCATGCCCGAGGCAGGATTCGAACCTGCGACCGTAGTGTCATCATTGCAACAAGGTCGCGCAAACCAGTCCGGTCCCCCTTTTGTCGGCCGGCCGCACACAGGTGTGACTCCTGCAGTGCTGGACGTGCGGACATTCTCATTCCATGTGATCGACGGATCACAAAAAAAAAAAAATCACCTTGCTGTACAACTGGACGTCTATGTTGCCAGTGCTGACACCCTCGTCCGTCAGTTGGAGTCCTCAAAGGTGTGTACCCGCTTAGTTCCTCCCCGCCTAGCTGAAGACCATAAAGAGCAAGGAAGGGCCATCTGTGGGGAACTGCTTGCGCGTTACGAGCGTGATCGTGATACTTTACTGTCGTAGACGATGAGACATAGGTTCATCACTTCGGACTGGAAACCAATCAGCACTCCATGGAATGGCGCTAGACCCCCCTCTCCCCCGAAGAAAACGTTCAAAACCGCATGCTCACCCGCTACGGTCTTACGAGACTCTGAAGGGGCTACTCTGTTTGATGTCCTGTCTCACGGTGCACGGTCAGCTCTGAAGCGTATTGTGCTATCCTCAGGAAATTGTAGAAACTACTTCAATGTGTTCGTTGCCACAAAAATTCAAACGTTCTTCTCCTTCGCCATGACAACGCAAGGCCTCAGACAAATCTGCCCATCCGAGGATCTCACAAAATGTCATTGGATTTGTTTTTCCCCATCCACCCAACAGGCCAGATCCTGCACCTTTCGGCTTCCATCTGTTTGGCCGAACAAAGGACGCACTTTGCAGGCAGCAGTGTGTAGATGATGGCTCGGACGTCTACCAGTAGAGTGGTACCATGCCGGCACACGGGCTCCCTCAGTAAGGTGGTGTAAGGCCGTCGCAATGAACGGAAATTATGTTGAAAAATAGGATTTTGTAGCCAAAAGAGTGGGGAATAATATGGTTATTGGAATCAGGAATAAAACCTACCTACGTTTAAAAAAATGTGGTGCATTACTTATTGAATGTTTGCCTAGAAGTTATCGTAAATCGGAAGAAGTAAGAATTAGGAAGGATGTGAGGGAAAACTGTGCTCTTCCTGCTCTTATATTCATTGCTTGCATCCAGGAAACTGAACAATAAGTTCGCAGTACAACTGAGGTGGAAATTAAAGACAAAGCAGACAAATGATGATATATGGATGAACCCTCAAACAATGAAAAATATTTTATGTAATCGATATGATATGAATGTAAAGAAGGAGAAAATTGTCACGGAAACAGATATGTTAAAAGAGACGCAGAAAGTTACATAATATTTGAATGCAAAATCTTAAAATATGAGACGAGTCAGAAATAGATTGTCAGCAGAATACAGCATTTAATTCGAGAAACAACTTAATCACCAGAAGGAACAACTCTCAGGTTGTGTTACATCGAGTCATGAAACTACCCTTCTAGAAGGATGACAGACCACGGTCTGACGTCATGTCGACGACGAGGCTCATAAGACTGAGCAATACATCGGATTTGCGAAGTCTATGGAAGCAAGTACCAAAATAAAGGTCATACGTTACTTTGCTTCCAAGGTAGCGGATTTGCTTCACTTTTTCTGATTCGTAGCCTAACTTTGACTTTAAATTTACTGGTAATCTGATATCTGCTACTCCTCATCACTTTCATCTTCTGTCGGTTCATTCTCAGTCCATATTTTGTGCTCAGAAGACTGTTCATTTCGTTCAGTGCGTCCTGTAGTTCTTTTTAATTCCACTGCGAAAGGAATGTCATCAGTGAATACTATCGTCGATATTCCTTCGCCTTCAATTTTAATCCCGCTACTGCTTGGTTTCCGGATTATAGAAGTAGACGTAGAGCTTGCAGAATTTCCACTAAGTGGGACGAATGGGATTATTAAAATGTATTTAGGGGAAACGTACTCAATCTGCAGAATATAAGACATTCGGGATCTATTGCGCTCTGTGCCTGATCTTGTCCACGTGTTCCACATCCTTAGGAAGCAAAGCTGAACCTCGTCCCTTCACCGACTTTTGCAGTGAATGAAAGTGTGGAAAGATTTGTTGCAACGGGTCAGAGACAGCGTCGCTTCGCCGTTTTGCTAAGCAATTCGCTTTTGCATAGCTGTGTTCTTCGTACATCAAATTCCACTGTTGTAAGGTCTTCGTTTCTGCTATTTGAAGTCCCGCAAGACTGGCAGGGTTGCCTGTTAATAAATATTATGTAAGAAGGAATTTTAAGAAATAAGTTACACGAGTCATCTCAAGCTATGACCAATGCGCAGAGTCAGAAAAGACTACATATATCCAGTTTCCTGCAGTGACAGGTCTGTCGAGGTAAGGATAACGGCTGTAACACAGTGTACGAGTGAAATAATGCAGCAACCGGAAACATACTCCAAACTTGACGTACGCGGAACAGAACGATACCTGCGGCGAAACATTCGAAATTCCACACAGGTTCACCGCGAATTTCGGGCGGTACGTGGACCATATGCAATGTCGTGTCCAGTCGTAGTAAAATCGTGCCAATAATCTGAGCAAGGGCCCATAGATGATGCTGATGTTGATTGGGAAAGCACGTCACCGACATCGATCGCAGAGGACGATGTCCAGGCAACAGAGGAAATGATTCGCAGCAGTCGTAGGCACTCCGCGCTTCTCGAATGCCTCCGTGACCAAGTAGCGGATATCTATCCGACTAGGAACTGAACGACTGGTAGAAAGTTCCGACCGTTTTTTACAGAGACTTGGTGACTATGCTGAAAAGTATCATTTATCTAAGTTAGTCTGAAGTGCAGTGCCGCATTCAGAAAAAATTAATTGGCCTACCATAGTAATGTGGCTCCTTGTACTAAACTCAAAAAACGGGCAATGTTGGGCTATTATAATTATTACAGCAGAGAGTCGAAGAAGAGCCAAAAACACATTGCTTTCTGCCGAGTACATCTCGCTAACTGATCATTAGGAGAAAAAGAAATTAAAACTCATAAGCAGACTTTCCGATGGTACGAGGTGCATTCAAGTTCTAAGGCCTCCGATTTTTTTTCTAATTAACTACTTACCCGAAATCGATGAAACTGGCGTTACTTCTCGGCGTAATCGCCCTGCAGACGTACACATTTTTCACAACGCTGACGCCATGATTCCATGGCAGCGGCGAAGGCTTCTTTAGGAGTCTGTTTTGACCACTGGAAAATCGCTGAGGCAATAGCAGCACGGCTGGTGAATGTGCGGCCACGGAGAGTGTCTTTCATTGTTGGAAAAAGCCAAAAGTCACTAGGAGCCAGGTCAGGTGAGTAGGGAGCATGAGGAATCACTTCAAAGTAGTTATCACGAAGAAACTGTTGCGTAACGTTAGCTCGATGTGCGGGTGCGTTGTCTTGGTGAAACAGCACACGCGCAGTCCTTCCCGGACGTTTTTGTTGCAGTGCAGGAAGGAATTCGTTCTTCAAAACATTTTCGTAGGGTGCACCTGTTACCGTAGTGCCCTTTGCAACGTAATGGGTAAGGATTACGCCCTCGCTGTCCCAGAACATGGACACCATCATTTTTTCAGCACTGGCGGTTACCCGAAATTTTTTTGGTGGCGGTGAATCTGTGTGCTTCCATTGAGCTGACTGGCGCTTTGTTTCTGGATTGAAAAATGGCATCCACGTCTCATCCATTGTCACAACCGACGAAAAGAAAGTCCCATTCATGCCGTCGTTGCGCGTCAACGTTGTTTGGCAACATGCCACACGGGCAGCCATGTGGTCGTCCGTCAGCATTCGTGGCACCCACCTGGATGACACTTTTCGCATTTTCAGGTCGTCATGCAGGATTGTGTGCACAAAACCCACAGAAATGCCAACTCTGGAGGCGATCTGTTTAACAGCCATTCGGCGATCCCCCAAAACAATTCTCTCCACTTTCTCGATCATGTCGTCTGACCGGCTTGTGTGAGCCCGAGGTTGTTTCGGTTTGTTGTCACACGATGTTCTGCCTTCATTAAACTGTCGCATCCACGAACGCACTTTCGACACATCCATAACTCCATCACCACATGTCTCCTTCAACTGTCGATGAATTTCAGTTGGTTTCACACCACGCAAATTCAGAAAACGAATGATTGCACGCTGTTCAAGTAAGGAAAACGTCGCCATTTTAAGTATTTAAAACAGTTCTCATTCTCGCCGCTGGCGGTAAAATTCCATCTG
The DNA here is from genome assembly GCF_023864345.2 of Schistocerca serialis cubense. NCBI lineage: Eukaryota > Metazoa > Arthropoda > Insecta > Orthoptera > Acrididae > Schistocerca > Schistocerca serialis. The sequence continues at coordinate 222,214,226 of NC_064643.1, read as the reverse complement.
CCGTACGGTGCTGCCATCTCTGGGACGTACTGACAATGAACGCGGCCTCATTTTAAAACAATGCACATGTTTCTATCTCTTTCCAGTCCGGAGAAAAAAAAATCGGAGGCCTTAGAACTTGAATTCACCTCGTATTTCTCCCCACATACGTTTTGTGAACGAAACGAGAAAGGGGAAAACTGATAGTGGTACTAGTACTACACCTTGCCACACAACGCAACGTGGCTTCCGGGATATATATGGCCATTTGGCTGCCCCTGCCTATGTGTTTTATCCAGCCCGCAACACCTTCAAATACCACGTGCAACATTTTCATATTCTCTCGCTCACTGTGCGCGAAGTATACTCAAGCACCAAACAAACTGATTTAGACATGCGTATTCAAACACACAGATGTGTAAACAGGAAGAATACGGTGCTATGTCTGGTGCTACGCCGGCCACTGTGGCCGAGCGGTTCTTGGCGCTTCAGTCTGGAACCGCGCGACGGCTACGGTCGCAGGTTCGAATCCTGCCTTGGGCATGGATATGTGTGTGATGTCCTTAGGTTAGTTAGATTTAAGTAGTTCTAAATTCTAGGGGACTGATGACCTCAGATGTTAAGTCCCATAGTGCTCAGAGGCTTTTGAACCATTTGAACTACTGCTACAATGGTAGGTTATCAAGATTAAAGTGCGTTTGAACGAGGTGTTATAGTCGGCGTACGAGAGACGGAACAAAGCATCTTCGAGGTAGCGATGCAGTGGGGATTTTCCTGTACGACCATTTCACGAGTATACCGTGAATATCAGGACACGGTAAAACATCAAATTTCCGACATCGCTGCGGCCGAAAGATATCCTGCAAGAGTGAGACCAACGTCGAATGAAGAGAATTGTCCAAAGTGACAGAAGTGCAACCCTTTCTTAAATTGCTGCAGACTTGAATGCTGGGCCTTCATCAAGGGTCAGAGTACGAACCATTCAACGAAACGTCATCGGTATGGGCCACTCGTGTACCCTACGCCTCGCCAGGTTCCCTCAACACCGACATTGGACTGTTGATGACTGGAAACATGCTGGCTGGTGGGACGAGTGTTGTATCGAGTGGATGGACCTGTACGGGTTTGGAGGTAGCCTCATCAATGCATGTACCCTGCATGTCAGCAGGGGACTGTCCAAGCTGGTGGAGGCACTATAATGGTGTGGGGCATATGTAGTTGGAGTGGTATGTAATCGTGATACGTCTAGATACCACTCTGACAGATGACATGTACGTAAGCATCCTGTCTGGTCACCTGCATCCATTCATGTCCACTGTGCTTTCCGACGGACTTGAGCAGTTCCAGCAGAACAATGCGACACCCCCAGAATTGTTACAAAGTGGCTCCAGGAACACTGATCTGAGTTTAAACACTTGCGCTGGCCACCAAATTCCCCAGACATGACCAGACGTGAACATAATTGATCATATCTGCTATGTCTTGTGCTGTTCAAAAGAGATCTCCACACCCTCGTACTCTTACCGATTCATGGTATCAGTTCCCTCCAGCACTACTTCAGACATTAGTAGAGTCCATGCCACGTCGTGTTGGGATACTTCCGCGTGCTCGGGGGGGTCCTACACGATATTAGGCAGATGTACGAGTTTCTTTGGCTCTTCAGTGTAGTAGTCCTACAGAAAAAAACTGCAAAGGACATTTTTGTAGGACATCAAATGTAGTGAAATTTTGTACTGCGATTCGCTTTCCGTAGAGCCCATAGTTATCGAATTATTGAAGAAAAACGTACAAAATTGATCTTGAAACGTGTTTCTCTTCAATAGCTCGAAAAACTGTGGTCTCCAGCGAAAACGTATCTCAGTACAAAATTTAACTGCATTACATTCCCTATAAAAAAAGTCCTATTTATTTGTATGTAGGACTAATAGTTTGTGCTTAGAGACATAGAGAACATAAAAATTTCGCAGGTGGTTTTTGAAGGCGTTGCGGATTGCATAAAACCTATAGTTAGGGGCAGCTGGATAAACCCGTAGATGTCGATGAAATGGAGTAATAGTTCCCACGGTTACTAAAGAAAACGTGTTTCTTCATTGAAGACTGACTGCTGAGAATGTTGACTCGTTTGAGAAACGAGTGCGTGTTTTTCTATTATTACTCGTCGCTTTCGAGACCTCATTACCGGCTGTTTCCGACCACCAGTCCCCCGTGGATTGATCCCTCCTTTGGCGGCGTAATTGCGCGACTGCGGATATGGATAGTTAATTAAATCGCTGATCCAGAGATTATGTACATTGACTGATGCGTAGCTATCCCTGGCGATTGACCGAGTAATTGACGGGGCGGGGGTATGGGGGGAGAGCGGAACGTGGCCGCGCGGACACACCGCTACCGCTACCGCTACCGCCGCCGATACCACTGGCGTGTACAATCGGGAGCGCCGTGGCCCACTGTACCCGCGGGCCGCTGATACGCCGACGGAGCACGCGAAAGTCGTAAGGCGAGCTGCCCGCGCGGCCGAGATAAGGGCAGCGGCACCTGCGGCCGGCCCCTGCTTATCCCGGCCAATTAGAGCGCGATCACGCGGCCGCCGACCAATCAGGCGCCGTCTGATCACAGGCTGCGGCGCCGCCGATGACCGCGGACGCGGGCTGGTCTCAGTACAGTCTGGGAGACTCTACGTACCACAAAGCATTCCGCCTGGAAAGGAAATTGTTCGATTTTCAAGCATCCGAGAGTCTGAAGACTACCGACAGTTTCAACTACACTACCTGACAGAAAAATTAAGCGCCCAGAAAGGGAGGATGAAAGGAAATGAAACTCCACGGAATGCTAGGGTACGTGGTGTTACTTCAGTGATTACGAAATAGAGTGACATGTACGAGGTACTTCGCAGTATGAGCACACTTATCATTATGATGTTGCACCACCTCTGCACGGGATGCGTGCACTGATTCGGTTGTGAAGAGCGCTGTAAAGCTGTTGTATCCTCAGACGAGGTATGCTAGCTCGCTGGTCCTTGCTATATTAGATGCTGCAACTGGGATGGAGAAAACTTCTAGTCCCATACGTGTTGTATTGGAAACAGATCTGTGAATCTTCCTGCTCATGCGAGAACCTCAATATTACGCAAACAGCTCAAATAGACACATGGCATTCAGGGCAAACATTGTCTTGTTGAAAAATGGAATGAACATTGTCTTGTTGAAAAATGGAATGAACATTGTCTTGTTGAAAAATGGAACCATGATAATGTCGCATCAGAGATAACACGTGTTGGCACGATGTCTGTGAAGTATCTTTGTTCAGTCGGAGTTCCCTCAATCACTTCCAGCCATAAGCCGTGATCTGAAGTCATACCTAATGGCTCCTGTGGTGTCACCGCCAGCCACCACACTTGCTAGGTGGTAGCTTTAAATCGGCCGCGGTCCATTAGTACATGTCGGACCCGCGTGTCGCCACTGTCAGTGATCGCAGACCGAGCGCCACCACACGGCAGGTCTCGAGAGACGGACTAGTACTCGCCCCAGTTGTACGGACGACGTAGCTAGCGATGCACACTGACGAAGCCTCGCTCATTTGCAGAGCAGATAGTTAGAATAGCCTTCAGCTAAGTCAATGGCTACGACCTAGCACGGCGCCATTAGTAGTTTATTGCCTGAATCTACAGAGTCTCACTTGTATCGTCAATAGCGATGTACAACAAGGATGGATTAAAGTTAAGTATTCCAGCAGCTACGTACTTTTCTTTATAGCATTCGTTACGTATCCTGTTTCAGACCTCACGCCATCCTTCGTGTGCTTATAGCGTGCATTGCGGTCCCCTCAAATCACACTGTGTCGGCACTTCTGTCGACACATCAGCTCCCTATAGCTTGACCCCAGGAGTAACACCGCTGTGCCTGTTCAAAACATCGGAAGAGTGGAACCTCTCCCCCGTCACCACCACTCTCGCTGACGATGGTCATGTGGGGTATTGCAGAACAGCAATTCATCGCTGAACGCGAGGCAATGCCATTCATCAGTAGCCGCTTGTGTTCTTGTGTTACCGGCGATCTACGCGTGGGGCGGTGATTCTCTACTCCAGCTGCTACTTTTCGACCAATGGTGCGAGATGATAGAAAATTCTGAAGGGCATTCTTTGCGTGTTCTCGGATGACAGGTGCATACCAAAGAGTTTACGAAGTGCTTGGTATACAATATGGCGATGTTGCCTTGTGGTGGTAGACAAAACCTTGACTCTGACGACAAATATGCCTACTCTCACATTCCTATGCAGTTCAACGCTAAGCCCCTGTCACATCCGAGTGCCTCATAAATCTGCAAACTGGACTATTCGACCAGCCGGCCAGAAGGAGAACCACAAAGAGAACCTGTTCAAACCCTGTCATATGCTAATAGTGCTGCCTCGCACGAGTACGCAGCATCTCTATGTCATTCACAGTGATTATTCAACATTTGACGCTGTTACGCTCCTTACATACCCTACTAAGCCTGTTAACAACACTCGACACGAACCACAGTAATGCATGCTGGTGGCTGGTCTACCTGTCACATAGAACTGCAACACTAATCATTTGCATACCTTCGAAAGGTGTGTTCGCGTTGAAAGTTATATTGATATCCGACCATATCTTGTGGGTGCTCGATTTTTTTTGTCAGGCAGTGCACAATTTCGTCAAGGAGGGAGGGTGGCAGAGAAATATCCAAGAAACCTTATGCCATAGCAACCTTACTTTTGATGGAGTAAACTGCTTAAGGTTTCCGACATTCCTACCGCTGTGTAAGACGAAAGTTAGTATTCTTACTCTGCGGAAAGAAGGAAGGTTAAGCTTTAACGTGTCATCAACGATGAACTCATTAAAGACAGAGCACATCCTCGGATTGGAGAAGGATAAGGGAGACAGCCGCGTCCTTTTGAAAGGAACCATCCCTGCGTTAACAGTTTCAGGAAATAAGGGAAACCGGAATGTGGTTGGACGGATGGTGATCCGAATTGCCATTCTCTTGAATGTTAAACCAGTGTCTCAAGCACTGCGTCACCTCTTTCGGTAAAGTACTCTGCTCTAATCGCACTATTACATAAAACAGATGCTGAGATAGGTAAACAAGGGGGCCGATGAGTTGCGTTCACGAATTTCGATTACTGTTTTCAGGGGGAAAGGAAAGTTGAAAAACAGGAAGATCTTCGACTTTCTGCTCAATAGGAGCAGTATTTTGTTCAAAAAGTTATGTTTGGGGACGATTTGCGATTAGAATGAAATACAGGATGTCCATAAAAGATTGTCCCAGTTACAAATTTTGATAGTATCAACTGTAAGCATTGTAGCGAGTCGCCGGCCAAAGTGGCCGAGCGGTTCTAGGCGCTTCAGTCCTGAATCGGCGACCGCTACGGTCGCACGTTCGAATCCTGCCTCGGGCATGGATGTATGTGATGTCCTTAGGTTAGTTAGGTTGAAGTAGTTCTAAGTTCTAGGGGGCTAATGACCTCACATGTTAAGTCCCATAGTGCTCAGAGCCATTTGAACCTTTTTTTTTTTTTTTTTTTTTTTTCCCATGTGTCAAAACGTCCGCCGGTGGTATAGAATATTGTAAGGGACCGGATGGGTGTGTGAAGCGAAAAGCACGATACTACCAAACGTGTCTGAAGATGATGTCAGAGTACCGTACCTTCGTTATACTAAGAAGTCTGTTCGGAAAGAAAATCTTGAACTTCAGTTGCCAAAGACGACAGTGTGAAATGTTTCAGGAAAACGTTTACACTAGCTTCCATACCAGTTGAAGTTGGTACAAGCTTTAAAGGCAGATGATTATCTCGTGCTTATAAGTTTCCAAGTGAAGTGTTGCAGCGAGAAGATGAGTTTCTTGCTGATGTAATGTTCAGTGGTCCAGCAACTTTTCATCTAACTGGAAAGATCAATATTCATAATGTTCGTATCCTGGGGTCGGTACATCCTGATGAACTTGTACTGTATCAGACAGATTCCCCAAAATTAAACATTTTCTGCACTATGAACAGATATCAAGTCTACGGGTCATTTTTTTCGCTGAAACTACCGTAACAGGGGTGGCTAATATGGATATGTTGCAAGAATGACTCTTTCCCCAATCTGAAGGTGAACTTGAAAGCTTTATTTGGCAACAAGGTGGAGCACCTCCCTATTGGCATTTCTTTGTAGGAGAGTGGTGAAACGTCGAAGTGCCTCACTGTTCGACTGGTCGTAATGGTCAATACGAAGGAGCTGTTTGCCGCTGGTTCTAGGCGCTTCAGTCTGGAACCGCGCGACCGCTACGGTCGCAGGTACGAATCCTGCCTCGGGCATGGATGTGTATGATGTCCTTAGGTTAGTTAGTTATAAGTAGTTCTAAGTTCTAGGGGACTGATGACCTCAGCTGTTAATTCCCTTAGTGCTCAGAGCCATTTGAACCATTTGTTTCTCGCTGGCGTCCACGTTCACCAGCCTTCTCGCCATGCAGTTATTTTCTTCGAGGCTCTATAAAATATCGTGTCTACGTTCCACCCCTACCTAATGATTTGCCAGAGTTGAGTTACAAAACTAAGAGGGTATTGCTTCCATTACTCCGGGCTCGTTAAACCAAGTGTGAGAAAGTTTGATTTTTGGTTGGTTCGTGCTGTATAGCTAAAAGAGCAAATATTGCAAGAAGAAGTAGGTTGGTTTACCTTCAATGTATGATAGGTTCTAAATAGTTTAATTTTAGCTGTTATGTTATATCATTGATACAAGAACTTCCTTTAATAGCACCCTGTATAAAGACAAAGCGAGGTGAAGCAGTGGTCACGGGACTCACATTCTGGAGAATGACCTTCCTTATTCAATTTTCCGTGCTTTCCTTAAACCGGCCCAGAGAGTTGCCGGGTAGGACCTCTGGGAAATAATAGCAGAGTTCGTTTCTCCGAAGGACCACATCGTCGATGTTACGGTAAATCGTAGTATTCCTCCCTTGAACATAAGTGTTAATCACGATAAACACAAGTAAATTATCTTCGCTATCTTATGACTTATGGGATGTATACGAAACGACTGTTTTCAAGCAAGCATATGTTGCTTGGCATGATAAATTACTTTTAATAGATGTTGTATTAGACGATATGTAGACTAATCAACTTGGACAAACTTGATGGCGACTTTTCAGGCGAAAACAGGATCCAGAGCGAATGCAGATGTGGTCTGGAGCCACTGTTCCTAACATATTACGTATTTTTTGTCTTTACACTTTTATACGTTTTTTTTTATTTTACATGTCATACACAAAATGTCCAAATGCAACACAGTCGGGTCCTACTCAGCCGAATGATGAGTAATGTGTGGTTCTTCAAACCCTAAATACAATACTGGCCATTAAACCTGCACACTGTGAATATAATATGCAACAAACATTAAATTGACAGGAAACGTACTACACGTTTGGAATTGGCATTCAGCGGGTTTAAAGATCGCGTTTGAATGTTGTTTCTTTGTTAGAAGATGGTGTTATGCCTCGTGTAAGAAGGAGAAATATCTACCAGCTCTTGTCGGATATCGACCGTGGAAGGATCGTGACCTAGCGCAACTATAGTTACTCGTTCCGCGATGTTGCTTCTCGCGTTGGCAGGGATACTACAGTTGTAGTGTGATTATGGAACGATGGCTTCACGACGGTTACACTCAGCATCATGCAGAAACTCAACCACTCATGCAACTAGCGCACGACAGGACAGACATACCGGTCGCTCTCCCAGCGCAGGATCGTACAGCAACGACACGTACTCTGAATCAGGAATTGGGGAAGTTCGCAACAAAGAAACATCCACACGAGCAGGTGACGTCATTTGAGCACTGTGGAGCCTCAGCAACGTGACCTCTGCAGTTTCCCTTGTCGTGGCAGCACTTTCGCTTATACACACACAGGAAAAGCACCATATCATCTTTTGAGACGAATCCCCTTTCTGTGTGCATCATCACGATCAACTCATCGGTGTTAGAAGGTTGGGAGCAAACTGAATGTTGCCAAATTGAATTCATCGTTGTCATAGCGGCTCAGAATGTAGCATGATGGTAAGGGGGTGTCATTGGGTAAACACGGTCACCTCTGGTTAGCGTAACGAATAATTGGGACGGAATGTGTTATATTTCTGATGTGTCTGTAGCCTTCCTTCGAGGTCGCCGTCACGTTATCTTTCAACAAGTGTTCGAGCACGTTACCCAAATGCCACACCCCCTGATAATATCTGGTCATGGGTTGCCGAGAGACTAGCACACTACCACACGACAGCCACTATGACTGAAGAGCTTAAGCGTAGAGTCGATGCACCGTGGAATGACGTAGCCCTATCTCTCATCCAAGCACACTTCGACTGGATGCCCAGTTGAGCTAGAGCCAGAGGTGGCACATTGTATGACCCTAAACCATATACAAATTAACTGTAATCACGTATTATTCCTGCTTTACTGTGTACGCAAAGTGAGTAAAATTACTTTATTTGCTACCCTTCCTGGTGCTGCTAATTCAATGGCAAGCGGTGTAGGTGGTTTAATTATTTCTCGAATGATGAAAAATATTCAAATACACAATACGTATAGACAAATTTGCACTACCAGAAGTGCGTAAAATCTTCTATCTTCAGATGTAGTTTCCTCATCCCTTCGATCACTTCCTCTGATACGTGTTGTTTTGTACATTCCAACAGGACGTTCAGCAACGATGTAGTGGATTTACTGTACTGGTAAAGGTGCACCAAACTCATAATTTTCAGGACTAGCCTATTTCCGCTTGTGCAGTAGACAACCACATCTGCCTTGTGTGAATTTTAAAATTTTTCTGACGAATTGAGTGTTGGAAGAAATTTCGGGCTTGCACCCTGTCATCGTCACGTACGCTACACTATATTTCGACTGGGCACCTGCCAGTCAGAATCAGGTGAGCCATCGAAGACTCAGCTTTGACTGACAGGCGCCCAGTCGAAATACAGTGGAGTGTAGTTGATGATGACCGGATGCAAGACGAAAATTTCTTCAAACGCATCTGCCTTGTCCTGCTCGAATCCGGTTCATGATCCTTCATCAACATCTGATGATATCGAACTCTTGTACCCGAATGGGAAGGTCCTCAACTAGATATATGGTGATTGCTCCTAATGGATTTTCCACGAGCGGTTGACACTGGAGGAGGATCCAGCAAGGTTGTTTGCTCTGCGCCACGACGGTTTCCTATATTTTAGGCGTTGGTGTTCTGCTTGTGCAATATCTCGATGAATGTCTAGCTGAGGATTCACTGAATGTTGTCGCCAGGCCTTCAGGAGAAGTCCTGAACCTCTAACAGCTGCACGTGGGTAAACTTCTGATGGGAACAGGAAGGCATCTGAAAAATAACCCGTTATTATTCGCACTACCTGCTTGAGCTGCACGTCTATGTTATTACGGTAAGCACTTTTGATCGAGGCTGAACAGCAGTATTCAGCGACAGAGTATAATAGGGATAAGATTGTGGGTCTCAGAATATGGGCATTAGCTCCAAGGAACGCGCACAGCAAACGAAGAACACTTACAGAGCAGAGGGAGAATAACGGGCTTTAAACTGTTAACCGCTAATTACGAGACTCGTAACATCCAAAGTACGAGATTGGAACGTATGCCGAGAATCGTGTAACAAATTACGAGCCTCTGTCGGTAAACTCTGAAAATGACATTTTTACTACTGCAGTGTAGGTGGTATGCACCTGAAGATAACGCAGATCGCTTTGAAAACAGTAATAGATTAATAATTAATCTGGCCGCCAGAATTCAGATTTTTTCGTGGCGTCGCCACCTGCGGATTTTCTTTTCTTTCGGTATGTGGGGGAGGAGGATTGCGCGTACAGTGATGGTCCAAAGATGGGTTCGGCGGTTCCAGTAACGCGTGGCGTGACGTGGTTGTGGTGCAGCCGGGCGACCACCTCGAAGCGTTTGTCGCCACTGTGCCAGCGGCACGGCGTGCTCCTTGGTCGCTGAATGGGACCTCGCCAGCCCCGGGACAAACAAACGGGCGAGCAATTAGTGAGCGTGATTGTGTAGGCGGGTGCCATCTGAAAAGGAAACGTCCATTAGGGCCACGGCGTACGGCCCTGTCCGCCCGCTCGCCTGTATAATCTTAATCCGCAGGCAGAAACAATTTACGTGCGCGCAATATAACGAAGCCTCATTAGGCCGCACAATCAATGGCTTGCCTGCAAGGCTACCCCCCCCCCCCTCCCTCTCCGCCGCTCCCCGCTACCACTCCAGTTCCCCACCTACTCTCTGCCCCCCACGCTTTCCTGTCGGGCTTGTTGCCTTGTCCGCTTTCCGTTCCCCTTTCATCTCGTGCTGCTACGTTAAAAATAATTGATGTCTCATATCTTAATTTTATTGCTTTGCGTTATTATATCGGTTATAAGGGAACAGGAGACGACGGCTGCCGAGAGGCTGGAGGGGGGGAGGGGTGAAGAGGTGGGGAGGGTGCACAAGGGCACCGGAAGAGAAAAAGACGAGCTCTCTCTCTCTCTCTCTCTCTCTCCCTCCGCACTTGACATGTTGTCGGAAATTGGTTAACTTTGAGAAAGAAATGTCGCTCGTTCTTAAACAGCATTGCTTTAGAGGGCGAGGGTGAATGGTGGAACGGCGACAGATATTGGACAAGAATACCTGCGGGGTTGTATAAGAGTTTTCCTCCAATATGAAGCGCGTTCTACAATCCGCGTCGTTCTTTCGCTAAATTGGACGTTTCACCGCTCCTTAGATTTAACGCGCGGCCTCTCTTAAAATGACAAGAGGCCAAGTTGGACAAACTGAAGAACCATTGAGAACGCTGATATTGCCACTTTCTGATATCGACGAAAATGAGAGAGGCACAGAGACGGAGAGAGAGTAATTTTGGTTTTTTGCGCTGATAAGAAATGCTTGTACAGTACTCGTTTTAGTTGGGAAAGACTGCCGATAATTGGACCCTTACCTAACTTAACTTACTAACCGTATTAATTTTTATTTCATATTGTTTTATTTTATGTTTAATTTTAGACTTCTGTGTCCATGATACATGATCGTGAAACTTTTCATGGTATATCTCCAAACTAGTTTGAAATAAAAAGCAAGAAGTATCAATAGTGCAGGTAACTGAAATCAAAGTAACGATGTAAATAAAAGTGTTAGTGATGGGAAAAATAGTAATCAGCAGTCTGAGTGTTGCTTGTCGTGGTGTAGTGATCAGAGATGCTAGCTGGCATTAGGTAGATGCCAGGTTCGATCTCTCGCTGATTTACATTTAAGAATTAGATGCCCCAGAAGAGTGCAAACGTCCACTTATAAGTAATTCAATTGGTGTTGTTGTTGTGGTCTTCAGTCCAGAGACTGATTTGATGCTGCTCTCCATCGTACTCTATCCTGTGCAAGCTTCTTCATCTCCCAGTACCTACTGCAACCTACATCCTTCTGAATCTGTTTAGTGTTTTCATCTCTTGGTCTCCCTCTACGATTTTTACCCTCCACGCTGCCCTCCAATGCTAAATTTGTGATCCCTTGATGCCTCAGAATATGCCTTACCAACCGATCCCTTCTTCTAGTCAAGTTGTGCCACAAATTTCTCTTCCCTCCAATTCTATTCAATATCCCCTCATTAGTTATGTGATCTACCCATTTAATCTTCAGCATTCTTCTGTGGCACCAAATTTCCAAAGCTTCTATTCTCTTCTTGTCTAAACTATTTATCGTCCACGTTTCACTTCCCAACATGGCTACACTCCATACAAATACTTTCAGAAACGACTTCCTGACACTTAAATCTATACTCGATGTTAACGAATTTCTCTTATTCAGAAACGCTTTCCTTGTCATTGCCAGTCTACATTTTATATCCTATCTACTTCGACCATCATTTTGCTCCCCAAAAAGCAAAATTCATTTACTACTTTAAGCATCTCATTTCCTAATCTAATTCTCGCAGCATCACCCGATTTAATTCGACTACATTCCATTATCCTCGTTTTGCTTTTGTTGATGTTCATCTTATATCCTCCTTTCAAGACACTGTCCGTTCCATTCAGCTGCTCTTCCAGGTCCTTTGCTGTCTCTGACAGAATTGCAATGTCATCGGCGAACCTCAAAGTTTTTATTTCTTCTCCATGGATTTTAACTCCTACTCCGAATTTTTCTTTTGTTTCCTTTACTGCTTGCTCAATGTACAGATTGAATAACATCGGGGATAGGCCACAACTCTGCCTCTCTCCCTTCCCAATCACTACATCCCTTTCAAGCCCCTCGACTCTTATAACTGCCACCTAGTTTCTGTATAAATTGTAAATAGCCTTTCGCTCCCTTTATTTTACCTTTCTTTCAAATTATGAAGGTGGCAGGGGTAAAATTTAATTGGTATGTTACTCCAAAACATTTCGTGTTGTGTATGAAAGTGTGTGTTTTCCCGTTGAGGGAGATCCGTCTGTGCTTATGTGATGTCCATACAACAAACGTGCTGACTTGGACCTGTGACCTTTCTTGGACCTGTGACCTTTTGAGTGAAGGTCCACATTCAGTTTTAATCTGCTAGAAAGTAGCAAATCAGCCCACACCGTAGTGTCAAAATTGAAACTGCAGAGTTAGTTACGAGATGACACACTAACCACTCATCCAGCAGAAACGGCGATAGTAATAAAATTGCCCTAAAGTATATAATAATAAGGGGCGATTAAAAATTCTCCGTCTGAGGGCGTTGCTGCGGCATAAATGCAACGTAGCGCGACTTGTGCGGGTATATGAGCACCGACATGCAGCCAAAGGATCATCGTGGCATTCGTGGATTTCCAATGTGCGTGCGGTAAATGCTGAAACGTGAACCATGGCGACGATGTTATGAAACACGTCCTAACGAGAGCATCGTGCTGTTACTCTTGTCTTGGCTGCCGAACGACAAACACCTGTAGACATCCATGGCAGAACGGAGAACGGGTATGGGGCAGCATACCTGTCGAAAACTGCCGTTGTGAAATAGGATGCCAAGGGGTGCGACTGCTTCATGATAGCGCACGTCCCAAATCGCATACGTCGTAACGCAGAAGTTGCGCCAGCGTTTAAGTGAGAGGTACTCAACCATCCGCCCTATAGTTGTGATCTCTGCCCATGACATTATCACGCCTTAGAACCCTTAAAAATGGCCTTGAAGGGTCGACGATTCTTGTCGGATGAGGATATGCAGCAGGCAATTACGAACTCATTCACGCAGCAGGACACAGTGTTATACAATGGGAATCTTCAACCTGATGCGTTGGTGGGATGACTGTCTCAATGCTCACTGCAATTCTGTATGATTGGTATACGGCCTTCGAAAGGAAACTTTTTGAAATAAAAAGAGAAAAAGCATAAAAAAGTGTAACTGCATAAGTCGGGCTAGATAATGTGTTCATTAATGCTAACACTGATCATATCCTACAAACTAACTCGTTCCCTATGATTACGATAAAAGAATCGTTCAAATGATCTGTGGAACTCGTAACTAACTAACCCGCCCCGTTATACCAATTAAGCCAGTGGGAACTACCGACTAAACATATAGATGGAACGGATTTTGAGGCACAGTTTAACGTTAAACCGTAGACAAGGGGAACAATAAAATGTGCTCGTAACATGAATACACTTTTAATGTTTTCTGGTGTCTTTATTATGTTTTAAGCTAGTGGAGATGCACGTGGTTGATTTTTCCGTCTCCACAAAAGCAGTACTTGCTATTTAGATCTGACATTGGCTCAAATCGTCTAACAGCGCAAACGGACAGCAAACACAATTTGTTGAAATTTTTTGGATTTGCACCCAAAATCTTGAGTTCTCCATAACTCCACGTCCTTGGCAGCTGCTTCGTTCGGCTATGATTAAGCCAAATTAAAGATAGGCTACAATTAGTTTCTAGCAGGTAATGGGTTATGGACAGATTAGCGTAAATAGGTACTGTCTGGTTGCAGATTGATATTAAATTATGCCGCGCAGAATGTTCATGAGTGTTATATGATGTATCACGGTTGTCATTAGTTCATGTGCTGCAGCTTGAAAGTGAGTGTGTAACATCCGATGCTATTTGTCATATTACTGTAAATTATCATTGTAAATTGTAAAAGAAATAATTACTTGAGGAAATACAGGAACCAGCCACGTAGCGCTATTTGTGCCTTCATGCATTTCGGGTTTTCACCCATTTTAATTGACGTAACACCTCCAACAATTTTACGTTTTTGTCGACTTTTGCACGTTGCAGATACCTTTCATTCTGTAGCTTGCAGCTTCGTTTCCCGCATTTCTTTTTTTTTTTTTCGCATTTGCTTGCACAGTACACACGCTGCAAGCTTATGTGGTATACTGACAAAGAGCACAAATGTGTCCGTCATACGAGTACATAAAACTGCATCAGAAATGGCTGGTTGCTGTATTTCTTGAAGTAATTTAATCCACAGCCCTGGGGATCAACCAACATTGTCATGGAGGAATTGCAGAAAAGAAATAAACATTACGTAATTTTAAGCCTACAGCGGAGTGCGGGGTGTTTTGGAACTTGCTGGCAGATTAGAACTGTGTGGCAGATCTTCGCTAGGTCCCTGGTTCGATTTCAGATCCAGCACACGGTTTTAACTCTGCAGAAAGCGGAAATTGCTTCTGTAAGCAATCCCCTAGGCTGTGGAAAAGCCAATTCTCTGAAATATCCATTCCTTATGGATATCGAAAGATACGCAGAAGAACTTTTGAGAAGCTTTTTTTATGTTTTTCACTGTATTTTATTCTTGGCTTTTAGCTTACACCATATAGAAGGATTAATCTTCGTTAGTATGCGCAGGTATTCATGCACTGATAGATCGTTTACTGCAGAATGTTTGCGCACGCACACGCACACACACGCACTCGACATAGACAGTAGTTACAGATAGACCAGTCAAGTACTGCGTTGCTATACAACACTTTTGTACAGCCAATTGTCTACTGTATGTTGGTCTTAGATGTGGGCACCTCCCGCAACCGTGAATCTATAGTTTCTGTTGAAAAGTCTATGATACTGTGTTACTGACAAAGTCGTCTCGCTGATTTGCTAGCAATTACAAAGCTTTACAAATTCTTGTAGAAGGGTTGTTAGTTCTTCCATATAGTCTCGCACAGTTAAAGAAAAGGTAACCCGCTACCTCTTCTTACCCAGAAGGGGAGAAAAGTGTCTCTGCGTTATGCAGCCTGTGAAGGTGTTTACGGAAACATCCGTGGTAAAACTCGAATGTGGCTATTAGAGCGGCGAGGTGCCTTGACACTGAGTATGTATGAATTTTGTAGTTTTGCAAAATTTAAGAGGCACGAGAGAAGTACAGGAGAAAGTAGAGGTGTGAATGTAATCGTGTTTCGTGGCTGGATAGCTCAGTGGATAGAGAAACTGCCCGGGATAAAAAAAGTCTAAGGTGTTGCGTTCTAGACTCGGTCCGGTACACTGCTTCAATTTCCCAGGACATGTCAGCATTATGTAAGAGAGAAAGATATGATTGTCAGAATGAAACTAGAAGGAAAGTTAAGCAGCTAAGAGACTGAAAATCACTGGATAAAATATTTATTATCATTTTCATTTTCAGAATAAACATCTTCGTCTGTTCCGAAATTTAAGCAATTTAAAACTGATAGCACCGTCTTCATTGTATCCGCTCTATCCTTCTCACTCCTTTAGGTCTGTAGTCATGGGTTGTCCTTGATATCCGTATTTGAACCATACGTTGTAGAGGGGCATGCTATGGCTTTTTATACTGTTGGATCTTTTTTTCTCGACTATTCCTAGAACATGGAGTTCTTCTCATACCTCATCTTTCCTCTTATGATATTCTAATTTATATTCTCCCAAAAGCGTCTGAAGTCTCATTTCTGCCATTTCAATTCTGCGTAATTGTTTGGTCAATGAAGTCCATACTTCGCATCATTAGAGCAGCAATAGTACGTTGTAGTATTATAGAAACTAAGTACTGTCTCATTCTTGGTTTTATTCAGGAACGTTTCCCTAATCATACCCAACAAGTGTGAACATACCTTTGTAGTTTATTTTCAGGTTCATTATCGTAAGCATAAGAGACATCACAGCCCAAGCAGCTGACAATATGGACTTGTTCCAGTATATTAGTCTCGATTATGATTTTAGCTGTAAGGTATTTCACAAAACTCCATAACCTGAGTCATCTTTTTGGATACGTTTAAATTATATTGTTTTATCATTATACGAGAGGACTATACAGCACGTTGCAGGCTGTGATCCGTATGCACCAGCGTTATCTGGTCATCTGCAATAGAAAGTGAGTTTACAAGATCTTCCCTGTCGAAAATAATTTCTTCTTCTATCATGAAAGTCTGTGTTAAAGCATTTAATTTTTTTGAAATTTCTTGGTACATCTTATGCTCACAGTTTCGTTGGTTTACGCCTCTATAGTTACTGAAAAAAAATCTGGTCTTCTTACTTCAGTGTAGGTACGAGTACTGAGCCTTCCAGAACATGGCTATTCTTCCGGCACAGATTTCTATAAAATTTAGAAGCCCCATGTTAAGAGTTTCGTGAGCATACTAAGTAAGCTCCGGATAAAGTGTTACTTCTCGCTTATCACTGCAAGTCCGTACTGGAAATTTATCGAGCTTCAGTGTGTCCACAAGGGAACTAGAAACTACGTGATAGTGCTTTGGAAACAGCGAATTATTTTCAAGGAAAGGTGTTTTGGGTACGTACGCAACACCACGCGAGTGCCATCACGTTGCTGCGTGTGGCGCCCCGGTGTTTACAGGCCGGTGTTCTTCTGCGCTCCGGAGCTGGCGGACAGGCCCGCGCTCCGGCCGCGCTGGCCTGCCGGTGACGTCACCGGCCGCCATGTTGGCCGCGCGAGGGGTCACGTCCTTAATGAAGAGAGTGCGACCGGCGGCTAATGGCCGCGCCCGCCCGGCTGGCCTTGTTATTACTGCTTTCAGCATCGGCCGCTTGTGCGCACCACAAAGCGCTGCTCCCCACCCCCTCCCTCCCCCCTCCGACTCTGTCCACGCTCCACCCTTCGATACTTTACCACCTCCCACCCCCATTACGGGTTCCCAATCCACACTTCCATCCACCCACCTGCGTCCAGATTTGACTTTTTTTTCCGTGAATGCCTGTAATGTATCCGCGCACAGCACATCCATCGTCAATAACGCTTTCTCTGAAGTAGGACCCGTACGAGCGTCAAAGAAAGGAAGAGTACGGTTAAGTATCTCGTAGACGACAACATCAATCGAGACAGAGCAAAATCTCGAAATGAAAGAGCACGGAAGAACATCGGTAGTGACCCCTCGCTTCAGGAGCCATCCACATATTTAGAGACTGCAGGGCAAAACCAGATCACCGTCATGCGTCAAGAACTTGATTGCGATGACACTCATTATCGCCTCATATTTGGTTAATAGGCACTTAATCGAATGAGAATAAAATACGGAGTTTTTGTTCTTACGTGGATCAATATTCATTAACAGCATTCAGTGTCAAGTGCAGTGAAACTTATACGCAAGAGCATCATCGCCTGCGAGCACTTCAACATCAGTGTCCATTGTCATTTAAGAACTTTTTTGGGCAACAGGAGGCAAGCTTGTTAATACTTATTTTGAGGGGATTTTGAACTGACAGACATATAAAAACCTTAAGGGGAATGTATTAGCAGTATTAATGGAAGATGTTAGTGTTTAAGAGTGTCGAATTATCCACTAAAGGCATAGGAGGGTTTAGCTCACACTTACAATGGTTGCTGAATTGGGTCACCACATCTTCGTCTCTGGATATCTTCCATGCAGTTTCTTAAGAGACAACATGTATCAAGAAATGCAATAAAAAGTGCAAACATGTCTGAACATTTTACACATGCTCTCAGAGACGTTGAAGACGAAATACTGTTGGATTGTCGGAAATCCATTATAATAAGTATACGCCATACGGCTTCATTATGTGTGGTGAAATTACAACTACGACTACGTTCTCTATTCTAGTGTCAAGTTTTCAATCCAGTCAAACTTTCGTATACTTGGCGGGGTGTAAGTGATTCTTGTTTACGATTTATCACGCTAGTGTACAGAAAGTCGAGATGAACAATTTTATATAGAACACTTGCGGTCCATCAACTTGGAAAACTGCCTCAAATTGGTTTACGAAAACTATCTAAGCTACAGCGCATGCGCTTCGTGCGAGGCTTCGCGCAAACTATTAGCAAAAAAAGAAAAAAAATACAGGATCTTAATTGTCGCGCACTTACAAAACGTAAAATTGACTTCTGCGTATCTTGCGCCACACAGTTCTATGAATTTTAAAAGCACAAAGTTATCAATTGAATCGTTTTTTGTTCGTCTGGCCTTCTTTCTATGAAACTATATGTTTGTATGGATTAAACTGATATGGAATTGTAAACTTAATTAGTCTTTGCATTATGTTTACAAATGGCCTTTTACTTTCGCTAGCCTCGCTGTATGGTTTGAATTCACAATGTTAACGAAATAACCGACTAAACTCGCGGCGTAAAAGCCAAGTTGTGGGATACTAAAAAAGGTCGAATACGGGAAACACTTGGTGGAGTCACAAATGTTTGTACAGTGGTAGGAGGGAGTGCAATGAACAACGTACTGAAGATCGTGACCAGTGGGGGCTTGAGTGTGATGGTGGGTGTTCGTTAGAAGGCCTCTTTTGTACGTTTTTATCGAAAAGTAGAGAACAGGAGTCTAGCGAAAATGAACAACCAGTACAACAGTACCCTACATTACATTTTCTACAAAAAAGGTCATGTTCATTTTTGCTCTAGGACAAATACTTTGGTGAAGAGAGCGGGAAATTAATCAAAATATCGCGAGACGCGCATGCATGGCAACTTAGATGGGTTTTTGAGGTCAGTTTGAGTTTATTTCCCGACTTCAAAGCCTGCAGGTGTCCTGTATCAAACTATTCGTCTTGACTTCCTCTGCACCACAGTGATACGTTGTAAACAGTTATCAGTCACACACCCTGTATACCACTGTTTCTCGTAGACGTATCTCTCTCTCTTTCATGGAGTCTTAGCTGGAAAACGCTTTTGTTAGTCACAGTTTGTCCTATGCGTTGCGCTTCGAATTCAGTTCCAAAGTGCACTGCCATTTTTCAAGAATGGCGTGAGTTGCTGTCTTTGAATTACCGAATAATGATTGACGTTGAACATCTCCATATTCTAGAAAAAAAAATTCTATGGAAAGATTTCTTGGAATATACTTACGCCAAAAAATGCCTGACATCTCAGTAGGTAATCGAGCATTCATTAGTGCGTAAGCTATGGCCACATCCCGACGATTTGTATTTGAATATCACTTCTTTAACATTATACACAAAGGGCCATTTCCAATAAATGTTGAGCTGAAAAAAATATTTTCGTCATAATAATGAGATTTTGAATTTTAATTGAATAACTTCATGTAATTTACGGCCAATCACTCACTCTTTCAGAGAGTTTCTTTTACTGCGAAACAGTGATCGATGATATTAACTGCTCGGATAACTCTTAACATGGTGAAGACCGTGCGTCCCCATCGTTCGTAAAAGAACACGGGGAACTGATTCAGTTCCCGGAAGAAGCGACGGCTGCAGTCTGATTTACTGAGGCCCTTCTAATCTGGCAGTCAGAGCTCGAAACCTGGTCGTTCGTTAATCGTTCCCGAGCGCCAGCACTTCGTCAGTATTCCGGTCGAGCGGAGGAATTTAAAGACTAAATATGATTTTTTGAAATTACGAATGGGGCTATGATTGGGGATGCACGTGCTCAGAATACCGCCCTTTCCGAGGGGAAGCCCCTTCCAATCGATTCGGGCGCGAATAAAGGAATGAGATTATCGAGTTAGCGAGCAAAATAAAATGTGGGTTTAGTTTAGGTGTACGCGAGTTAGAGACCGTCTGACAGGAATAATAATTTTGCGCCCTCGCCGCAGCCTTGGTGTACTTCCCGAAACTGCAAAATTTACGTAGTAAGAACTGCTGGGAGTGGTCGGATTCCCTGCACCCACCGCTCTGCTGCCCCCGTGCAATGAAAGTGCAATGTTGTCGAGTGAAAGAAATGTTACTAATTAAATGTTACGCACGAACCAGAGAAATACGTGCCTGCTGGCCCGCTGGGTTGCGACGAAAAGCTGTTTCCGGGTTATGTGTAACCGAATATGCAGTTCGAAAAATTATTTGCCAACTATGACATAGGCACCGTCCATGTAACTTAAAAAAGACAATAGTAAAATTATTAGTCGAAACAATGCTGAAATAGACACATTGGAAATTGTCTTCACTACTTGTTTTGCCGAAGAATGCATTTTTGGTATTGGTTAAAACAGTCTCGGTTGCAATTTTAGTTTTTTTATTTTTCAACGACACGTTTCGCCTTATTTAGGCATCTTCAGGTAATCTTTTCTATATGGACGCGAGAGGCAGCAAGATCAGCATAACGCGTTCCCGTTCACAGGAGCGAGTAACAGATTAAGATGGGAGCTCACGTAGTACGCATAAGGCACTACAAAATACATTTTTGCTATTCACACACGTTTAATCAAATAAAAGTTGTGCTGATAATGTCTGGCAATGTTTGCCGACAAGATAAAGAATGCAACCTATAACACTAGATCGCGTGCTCACGGCAGTTCCGCTCTGCCGTTTTTGGTACGACTTGGAAAGAGAGAAAAATTGATGTATGATCGCCGATGCGTTGGTTCTCGAATGTGCTCAGGAGACGTAAGGTTTGATTACGCGAAGGTTGTTTCGTGACTGAGCTTTGATCCGGTTTGCCTTCGCGCAATCAGAATCTTCAATGAAAATACCTAAGGTACCTATTTGAATAATAAAAAAATGGAAATGAACGCAAAACAGTGAAATTTTGTGAAAAGGTATCAGATTGGAAATTGAACGCATTAATGTCCTCCAGAATATAATCGAGATACTGCGACGAAGAGGGAACCTGTAACAAAGCTTACATACATTGAAAAATCTAAAGAAAAGAATAAGCAGAGATTTTCTGTAAAGTGAAGCATCAATATATTCTGAAAGAAAAGGGCGTTAAACTGATAGACATTAACAAATATACAATGAATACAAAACTTACTTTTTTATGTTTCCTCTCATACATGGAGCAGTCCAACAATCACTGCTTTTGTCTATCCAAGATTTTTTTTTTAAAATTAAATGTTATGGCGTGCGCGTAAGTACTTCTTAGAGTCACACGGTTTACCGAAGCGTTTTGCTTGGTGTTTACATAGTTTTGACACCATATAAAATATAACTTGTAGCGGTGCTACACAACACGTCTTAACAAGTCGGCGACCAAACGTAAAAAGGTAATGAAGTCTCTAGAACATTTCTTAACAAACGATGGATTGTTATTTCAAATGTTTCACAGCTTATTGCTATAGAGCGCTGTGGCAATGATTTAAATATCTGCGCCCAGCGGGTCGTAGTGTTTATCTGAAAAACTTCAACGCTGGACCCGCGTCTTGTTGTAGGCGCACATTATAAAGTATTTTGTCACTTTACACATGCGATGTGATGATTAATATCTTAACAAACTACAGCCCGACGGCTGTTCCTCTCTTTTGTGACAAATATCTCATATGCAAAGTATCTGAAATCCAATAATATTACAACTTCCACTACTTGAAAGGGCCCTCGTGGGAAACGAGTGACCATCAAACCATGAAACTTTGTGGAAATATTTGTAAGGACATGCGGAAGCGAAATAACGAACAAACCACTGAAAGCGACACATTTTAATTTCCACATGTGAGGGCGACATTTGTTAATTGTGTACCATGTTTGCTTTCCAGTCTGCAAACTTAGCTCATTGTATCTTCCATCTGCATCCACGACAGTGTGGAAACACACTAGAGATAGCTCTACTGCTCCCCTAGACAACGCTGAACCGTGGAATGTTCAGCTACCATGACGCAGCTCGCGCACTATTTGAAGATGTCACATTGTGTCCAGCATGCTCAGCCATGGCAACAGTAACTTCTTCATCAATCTGTGGTGCAATTAGCCGTCGGCCTCTACCAGGAACAATTTCCGAATCGCCAGATAATTTGAACTTCCGAATCGTGTTCTTCAACCTCGGTACTGAAAGAAGACCTCTCCGCATTACTTTAATGCGTCGGTACTCGTCAAGAGCGGGGATACTAATGCAGTTGTTTTCATAAAACAGCTTTACGATTAAAACCCTGCTCATCTTGTCCAGACCCAAGCTGACTACCTGCAACTGTAATACACACTTGAAGTTCGTGTTTCAATCCTACGTCGCCGTACCAGTACCGGCGCCTGACAGCAAGCCATGACGCTAACACTGCTAATAAAGAAGATGCTGCAGCGGACGGCCGGAACATCATTGCTATAAAGCTGGACACCCATATGGTAAATAGTCTTACGCCTACACTGACTCAAGTAGCGAAAGCTTAATTACAACCACACTGTACTAGCAAGATGTCTAGGATAACTGAAGATACCTTCATGGGCAAGGATATACACTCCTGGAAATGGAAAAAAGAACACATTGACACCGGTGTGTCAGACCCACCATACTTGCTCCGGACACTGCGAGAGGGCTGTACAAGCAATGATCACACGCACGGCACAGCGGACACACCAGGAACCGCGGTGTTGGCCGTCGAATGGCGCTAGCTGCGCAGCATTTGTGCACCGCCGCCGTCAGTGTCAGCCAGTTTGCCGTGGCATACGGAGCTCCATCGCAGTCTTTAACACTGGTAGCATGCCGCGACAGCGTGGACGTGAACCGTATGTGCAGTTGACGGACTTTGAGCGAGGGCGTATAGTGGGCATGCGGGAGGCCGGGTGGACGTACCGCCGAATTGCTCAACACGTGGGGCGTGAGGTCTCCACAGTACATCGATGTTGTCGCCAGTGGTCGGCGGAAGGTGCACGTGCCCGTCGACCTGGGACCGGACCGCAGCGACGCACGGATGCACGCCAAGACCGTAGGATCCTACGCAGTGCCGTAGGGGACCGCACCGCCACTTCCCAGCAAATCAGGGACACTGTTGCTCCTGGGGTATCGGCGAGGACCATTCGCAACCGTCTCCATGAAGCTGGGCTACGGTCCCGCACACCGTTAGGCCGTCTTCCGCTCACGCCCCAACACCGTGCAGCCCGCCTCCAGTGGTGTCGCGACAGGCGTGAATGGAGGGACGAATGGAGACGTGTCGTCTTCAGCGATGAGAGTCGCTTCTGCCTTGGTGCCAATGATGGTCGTATGCGTGTTTGGCGCCGTGCAGGTGAGCGCCACAATCAGGACTGCATACGACCGAGGCACACAGGGCCAACACCCGGCATCATGGCGTGGGGAGCGATCTCCTACACTGGCCGTACACCACTGGTGATCGTCGAGGGGACACTGAATAGTGCACGGTACATCCAAACCGTCATCGAACCCATCGTTCTACCATTCCTAGACCGGCAAGGGAACTTGCTGTTCCAACAGGACAATGCACGTCCGCATGTATCCCGTGCCACCCAACGTGCTCTAGAAGGTGTAAGTCAACTACCCTGGCCAGCAAGATCTCCGGATCTGTCCCCCATTGAGCATGTTTGGGACTGGATGAAGCGTCGTCTCACGCGGTCTGCACGTCCAGCACGAACGCTGGTCCAACTGAGGCGCCAGGTGGAAATGGCATGGCAAGCCGTTCCACAGGACTACATCCAGCATCTCTACGATCGTCTCCATGGGAGAATAGCAGCCTGCATTGCTGCGAAAGGTGGATATACACTGTACTAGTGCCGACATTGTGCATCTCTGTTGCCTGTGTCTATGTTCCTGTGGTTCTGTCAGTGTGATCATGTGATGTATCTGACCCCAGGAATGTGTCAATAAAGTTTCCCCTTCCTGGGACAATGATTTCACGGTGTTCTTATTTCAATTTCCAGGAGTGTACGACACACTTCATTTAAGTACCAAAGCCTTATATTCATTCAACGCTATGGAAACTACTTTGACTCAAGCCACTGTTTCTATGGAATAGAACTGACACCATAATTTAAAAAAAAGCTGATATATTTACGCAATGACTCATTATTATTCATACTCTAACGTACATAGCAATTACAAAACATCATAGTCTTAATCAATCTGTTTAAAAATTAGCAGCGATATTACAGCACTGATGTTTCATTTCCCATCTACATAGTTCCCCAGAGCAATGCAGCACGAAGTATTTTTAACAGTGACTTTAATTATGTCTTATAAACAATCTCGTATGCTTTTCTAACACTTATTAATTTTAAAATAACTGATCAGTACAGAAGAACTATTTGTCGAACTGAGTAATTCAGTTTATGTGAACACGACTTGTTTTTGTATTAGCGGTTCAAATCTTATTCAGATTTTTCATAACTGGAAGGAGTGGTCAAGTTTACAACTGAAATCTAGCGCCTAACCTGCAACAGCAAGGAGCCAACACATTGCCAGAACATTGCAGTGACAAAGTTGGAATCCACGCTGATTGTTACGCAATTATGGGTGTGCCGCTACCATATACTTTGTACGTTACCGACTCGGTCCGGTTGGACCACTTCCTCAGACCAAGAATTATAAACCTTTTCATACTGAAAACACTTGACTGCTTCAAGTACTAAATTACAATCAGTATTTTTTCCATTAAGGAAGACAGAAGGTATGAGAAATATTATAGACACCTCAAATATAATAAATTTAGAATGCCACACTAATTACAGTACCAGCAAAAAGTATTAAAATACATCTGCGGCTGTTGTATTACGAGGGCTGCGCATGAGTAAATGCAAAGGTGCCGGAATTGCTGCCTGTAACTTTACATAGTTAGTTCAAAATGTTCAAATATATGTGAGTTCCTAAGGGACCAAACTGCTGAGGTCATCGGTCCCTAGACTTACACACTACTTAAACTATCTTGCGTTAAGAACAACACACACACTCATGCCCGAGGGACAACTCGAACCTCCGATGGGAGGGGCCGCACAATTCCTGACATGGCTTCCCTAACCACACGGCCACTCCGCGTGGCCCCTGTTAGTAGCTGACACAATCCCGCCCAAAAAAGAGAAGAAGTTGGGAAAAATTTTTTAAATAGTGTATGATTTGTGTTTTTTAATGTGAAGGAACGCAGGGACAACGCTCTCGCTACACAGAAGTTCAGGTTCTGGGGAATTGCAATTGAACAGACAAACGGAAGCTATTTGCGTGCATTTTTATCGATGCAGTATTTAAATACCTTCCCATTCTTTGTTATTATTATATTAAGGTCAATAGCAGTGACTTTTAATAGGTAGTTCCTCCTGTAATGACGTCAGCACCTTAACGGAAAAATGAAATTGCGCATCGTATTCTGGCCAGTAATAACAAAGATTAAATACCAGAAACTGATCGAAATTAATGTGCACTTATTCTGTCTAATTATGTATGTAAGAGGTAGCGCTCTATAGCTTTTCCCATAACAGAAATAGTTTAATAATTTCATAATCTTTCAGAGTAGCTAAGAATCACAACTATCAATACATACGTCAGACCGCTCTTTAACATAAGACCTTAAATGCACTCACTTTCCTGGTTAAAATGGTTCAAATGGCTCTGAACACTATAGGACTTAACATCTGTGGTCATCAGTCCCCTAGAACTTAGAACTACTTAAACCTAACTAACCTAAGGACATCACACACATCCATGCCCGAGGCAGGATTCGAACCTGCGACCGTAGCGGTCTTGCGGTTCCAGACTGCAGCGCCTTTAACCGCACGGCCACTTCGGCCGGCAGTATTCAAAAGCATGGTTTTCTCATTTATGTGATTACGTAGTTTCTGTGGAAATGCAGTAAGTGGAATGATTCTCACGTACGTTTGTAGAGGGGTGACACAAACGAAAATTCTTGTGAGAAACGATGTTCGGCAGAGAATGAGATATTTTTGCGTCTGCTCAGCCGTTAACCATTTGCCCCCTTCTCTACCTCATTTCTGTTTGTTTCTACACAGTCTCCTTAATGCGTAGACGGTTACAGAGGCTAGAAACAGATAAGCCCAGCACATGTCGAAAACTATTCAGCCTCCATCTCGATAGGAGCGAGCCACAAACCAGACTTTCACGGTGATTTTTCTAACATGAATTCGGGCTTCTCTACTAAATTATTAGGGTTCTTATGGCATGTAGTACCCAACATAACGTTTTCTCCTTCGTTGTCTCCTTTGAATTGAAGAGGCGATGCTGGACGTGAATTTAAAACTTGTTTCTGTAATCGCAAGTCCTTCATGACTTTACAACATCGCTCGAGAGTGACGAAGTCAGTGTTCACTAGTTTAAACAAGTATATTTTTATTTGTGAGACGGAGACATCGATCCAACATTCACCAAAGTGAGTATGGGGAACAGTGGGCGCTTCTGAGCTGATGAGAGTACCATTTACCGCCAGCGTTCAGTTGATATGAAGGACTGATATTCAATAAGTCTTCAAACTTTCCACGACAGTTGCGGCCTCCACCGACAAAGCGCGGGGCTTCATTCTAAAACTGTTGGAGACTAAGAGAATTTGGGCTAAGTAAAAAGGAATATAATTATTTTACTGTATCTTTCAGCCTGGGGTCACACAACATTAACATCTATCCTCTACAAGCCACGTTCTGGCGTGTGGAGGAGGATACGTCGTGTACGAGTCACTTCTTTCCTTTCGAAGAAATGTATTCGCAGTTGCGAATATGGACAATAGCTGCATAGTAGGATGACGATAACGAATATATGTGCCGGACCGGGACTCGAACCCGGATTTCCCGCTAATCGCGAGCGGTCACCTAAGTGTTAGGCTATCCGAGCAAACTTCGATGTGTCGTCAACCACGTGTCTGCGCCCAATATTCGTACATCCATTACGTATATTCCCGTACATGAGGAGATATTTTCTTGATAGTCGGCTGCCCAATGTCAGCCTGCATGCACGTCAGAAGGAACATTGCATCGTAATTCAGAATAACACACGCACAGCAGTATCGTAATTTTCCTTCCTGTTCCAGTAGCGAATGGTGCACGAAAGAACGATTGTTGGTAACCCTCTTACCCCTTCGTGTGAACTCCAATTATGGAACGCCCCCTTAGAAAAAATTATGAATTACTGTGCTGGTAAACCCCTTCCGATACCTGATTTTCAAACAGCTGAGCAAAACTGAGCGTACTCAGACATTTTTCTCTTTACTTATTCTGATCATCACTAAACTGACACACAATATTTTTAGCGCAACGCCATCTGACTTTCAATAATCCCTACAAAAGAATGGCCGTGACTAACAATAACCTCTACCTTTCATGAATCACTTACCTCACAAAAATATTGGTTACTCGAACTACTGCAATACAGCGAGCGCCAATACTGCCAGCTAAATAAAGGATTCTAACTACTGATTGGCGTATATAGTGTTACAAATTTACTCTTTCTGATGGGCATACGTCAGGATCGTCCGCTCTCAAAATTCTGCCATCTCTCTCCCCACATCCACCACTGCTGGCGGCTCACCTCCAACTGCGGAACGCTACGCGCTGTTCACATCCAACTGCCCAACACTACAATAGCAAATATTCCAACAATGCCAACCAGCCACACACTGCACACAGCACAGCCAGTGATTTTCATACAGAGCGCTAAGTGACGTTACCAATATAAACACCTAAACAGCCTACTTATACAATCTCTCTCTGTTTTTCTTTTCCTTTGTGCTCTCTTCGCGAGACGTACGTCAGAGGAAGCAATATATTGGCGGACTATTCTAGGAACGTACGCTCTCGAAATTTTGGCAGAACGCCATACCATAAAGCACAGCGCCTCTATTGTAGCGTCTGCAACTGGAGTTGGATCAGCGTCTACTCGATGCTCTCGCGCTTAGTAAATGTTCTGTGACCAAATGCGCTGCTCTTCTTTGGTATCGTCTCTATTTCCTCTGCCAATCCTGTGTAGAAGGGTGTCGTACTGATGAGCAGCACTTAAGTATCTGTCAAACGCTGGTTTTCTAAACTGTCTCCTACGTGCTTAGACTACACTGCCTGAGGATTCTCCCAATGCATCTCTGTCAGGCATGTCAGGAAATGGCATCGTAAGCTGTTTCCACTCCTCAATAAGTCATTTTCAAATATTATGTTTAGAAAGAAGAAGAAGGGTTACAAAAAGTTCTAGAAAACGCTATTCACTTGATGAGTACATTTGCGTTACTAGTAACCCGTAAACTTACAGCTGAATAGGCCAGGAGAGGCACCTGGGACTTAAAGTCAATTATATATAGTGAAAAATGTTTAACACGGTACTGAGGGGAATGAAATATTCTTTTCGTGGTAAAATAATTTCGTGTTGAACGATTCATACGGAAAAATTGTATATTCGGTCTAGTCGAAGTTTATTACAGTGTAGTAATTCCGTTCGCTTTTTTAAGATATACTCTTGTAATTGTTTTTACTTTTATAATGTCTTGTTCAACATCAGAAGGCCGACTTTTTGTTCGACAGCGTCCATTGTTTTATTCTTTTCGTCGTTCGTATACGCATTTGAATAGCTGCGCATACTTTTTATGTTTAGAATTTATGTGGTAATCGAGACAGCTGCTTCAGTGTTGATTTCGTTGTCAGCTTCACACTCGTTGTCATCGTCTTTGTCGTCTACACCGATGCGATCATTTGTACTCTGAATCCTCTCTAAAATGTCTTTTTCTGTCATAATCGGCGCTGTACAAACAAACAATATCGGTTGTAACAAATTCGTCCAGTGATACTGCAGGCCATTCTAATAATGTAGAAAATTTTCTAATGTCTCTGCCATTGCGGATAAAACAATATCCAGCATCTTCGACAGTGGAAGTTCCCAAAGACAAGGGTATCACAGCAACAGTAGCATCTATTGCTCACTTTATTTGGTGGAACGGAAAAAAATCTGTGTGACTTTGCTACTGTCGTCTGACTATGGGAATCTGTTCGTGTTAAACGATATTTCTGTTCTGTTAAAAAAAGTATGTTATTAAGTAGAATTTTTCGGGACGGCAGTATTGTTTCGTGTTAACACCTTTTTGGTATTAAACCGGTTTAGTATTAAATGTTTTTTATTGAAACTGTATATAGCTGGTAACTCATAAACCTCAAATATGAGAATGAAAAGGTACAAAATATAAAGTTGAGATACACCCTTCGCAAAGTGAAAATTACAAAAAATAATAACTTCTGATGTAGATAAGTCAGACGTACACCAGAAGCGTGTTGAATGGTCCTAGTTTACAGTCTCATAAGAGGCGTTATTAACGTTCGAAAAATGACAGTACTGAGCAGACCAGTTTCCACAGAGACAATCCCTCCGTCTGTCGGCCTGCAGTCTCAGTGGAAGCTTTTGCGTTCTACCGTATAGCTATCATGCCGTTTGTGAACCATGTACTGTTTAGCTACTGCAGGCCTCAGCATAACACGCCTGCAGCAACAATTTTAGTGATACTGCGCCGACCTGTCGCGGAGCAATGCGATTGCATTCTGTCGTCATATTTATAGCTCATAAGGAATTCAGCCGCCGCGTCGAAAATTTATTAACGGAGCAGTAAACATATTGCAAGCAGTACGTACTTGCTCCAATATTAATACCACGTTTATTATAACAACCGACAAATTTAATTTTATCGTCGTTAAATCAAGATGGCGCGCCGGTGGAAAGGATAGGCGGGGGACCTGCCGTATGGGCTCGTGCGCTAGGCTTTGTGTGTGTGTGTGCGTGTGTGTGTGTGTGTGTGTGTGTGAGCGAGCGAGCGAGCGCGCTGCCGCTGCATTGTGTATCGCAACAATCTCGGCACACGACGAACCCGGCGCCGGTCGCCCTTTTGACTAGATATTACACGAGCTAAATTTATTACGTCATTTTGTTGTACCCGTATAGATCACTTATTATTTGGATTCCATCATCCATGGCTGGCGCGCGCTTGCTCCCGCTGCGGTGGCGTTGCCGGCAGCCGACCTATCTGTACTAATTAAATCGACTACCAATTAAATTATACCGCGTTACACTTTGATGCTTTCAATATATTTGATGGTGTGGGGATAATTTTTAATTTTAAAATTGGTTGGAATGATTGACGTGTATAATATTAAGTATTCGCCGTACGAGAGTCGAGCGGATCTCGTCTGCGGGGTTGTGTGGCTGATGGACGTGGATGTGAGGTGGGGAGGGGGAGGCGAGGAGGGCGTTGAATGGGGGTGGAGGGGGTGGTGGTAGGTAGTGACACGGGGTGATGGCGACGGTATGGGGGTATAGGGGGGGGGGGGAGAGAGACGAGAGCTGGCTGCTAATTTGAACATGGAGCTGCATATGGATTACGGGAGCGCCCCGTTTAAAACCGGAACAGATGGCTCACCTCCATTATTATATTAATAAAAGCGGGATAGTCAATTTGACAAAAGAACGGCGACAACTCTGCGATATTGGCTACTTCGCTGGGTACGCTAACGCCGTTCGCTCTCGCGTAACAAAACGTACTTCCACCGCTTTCCTGACATCTTGTGTTTTATTTCCATCCTCGATTACATAAATGAAAATTATAAAACGTAACTGTGTTTTTTTCTGTCCATTACTAAAGTATTACCTCATTTTTCGAATACATCATGCACTTAAAATGCTGTAGATAATGAGGAAAAGAGTTTTTCACTAATTTAACATATTTCTTTATTCCTCACACAGTCTTTGCAAGCTTATGCAAACGTCTTCTATTCTTGGCGTATATAAATCCAATTGGCGAGGCTATTCACGGCTTCCCCCAAGTCTACGGTTTTATCGTTCTCTCGCCATACGAAATATTTCTTTTAAAAGTTTGACAGTGCTCTTACAAAATGCTTCCCTCTGCTTCCCATCTATGACGTAGTTCTACATTCTCCTTGCTATATAGATTAAAAATGCGTTTACTTTTAGGTGTGTACTGCTTAGATTAAATGCTGCTTTTAAACGCGTGTTTTCCTCCTCTTCCTATGACGTAGATTGCATATTACATAGGTTCTCAAATTATAATAAAGTTTGTATCTTGTCATTTCCGTATAAATCTATCTCCATCAAGACTGTCTATTTATTGCATGGACAAAACGAAGCACTTTTTTGCCTTGTTTCACAGAATTTTTTTTCGTAAGACTGTCATCCACAGTAATGATGTTGTAGTGTGTGAAGAGCGCCAGCTGTGTTTCGCATAGTGTTTTCGGAACCATTGTTTATTTTTAGGGAGAAGGCTATTTTGTTTGATCTCACAATATGATTTAGGATTCTGCTACGAATAAGTATGAGTGATTTAGGACGGTAGCTGTACAGTCTTTTTAGATGGATGTGCCATTGTCCTTTTCCACTCACGGAAAGAATTTATCTCAAGGGATCTGTGATGAATTACGGTCAAGCGTGAATCTATACTCTTGTGGTGCACAAACAGTAAAAACTCCAGATGACTCCGGCCTTGAATTCCTGTCCGAGACGTGTGTTCAACACACATCTTGAGTCTTCCTAAGCTCAGTTAGGACGCTCCGCACGTTTGATTGGGTTCCTATTCACTAATGTCCTCAGTACCTTCCCTCGCGTATCAAATATGTATCATCATTCCATAGCTGCAATATTACGTCTGATACTTGCAGCATCCTGGTTGTACATGTACACAGCACTAAGCATCCCTCCATATCGTTTCGCATTTCAACCGTACGACTGTGGAACGAAGTACTCAGTAATCCAAAACTTGCTGCTTGTGCAGGAAGTTAAATCTTTACATGATTCCTTTTTCCTGAAAAGAAAAAAAAACTACTCTCCAGTAGCTGAAATACGCATTTATCTATTCGGTGGCTAATATTTCGAGATCGAAGCCCCATTTTCCAGCACTCCCCTTAAAAAATAAGTAATTATTTTCCGTAAGCGAGAAAATAATAAGTTTCGATAAAATAATTAAACTGAAACTTCATTAAACTGTCAAAAATGAAAATAGACTGGAAAATGTCTATAAACTAAGTCATTAAGTCCATAACAGTTCATGTATGCTACTTGAAACAGGATCAAGAATCATGTTATATTTGTCCATTATGATCTACGTTGCATCCCTCTCTATCCCACTGTCCAACAACGGACCAATATTTCTGTCACACCGATGGCACTGTTCCAGCTTAGCTCAACTCCACACAGTTTACTTTCTTTGTATCTTAATCTACTAACTCTGCTAACTTGATCCTGTTATTTCTCGTTCTTCCCCAGGTCTATCAACAACTTCTCCACATTTTATTTCTTCTGTACTGCTGGCATGACTCTGTTAGGATATCATTATTTCCATTTGACACGAACGTTGTATTTATAAGGAAATTATATAACACAATGTTAATAACACTGATATTACTGAAATACCTGTGTTCACAGCAACAATGATGTACTGATGGAATTTATTGCGTTAACTCCGCATGTTGGATGCCAGCTCTGCGCTGGTGTGATTCACTTAGAAAGATACACAGTGAATCAGTTCAGTTAAAGTGGATTACGCTCATCAACTGTGACACAGTTGCATTTATGTGCAGCATACGCAAATTAATAACAAATTAGTTGTGCCAGCAGCAGGAATGTAGATAGAGTACGACGCAATCATGTTTTTCCACAGAAAGCTATGTTTGCACCACCACTAATTTACAGAATTTCAGATATCGTGTACCAGACAATACTACAAAATAAAATATTTCTAGCAATATGATTACACTAAGAAGACAATAACATGTCCAATATGTTAATTAAAAGGTCTCATTATTGCTTTCCGTGATTTGTTATTGTTACCCCTAGACAAATGGAACATTGACAGATGGACTGTGATGGGACTGCATAATTGCATGTCATTACCTAGTGCTGATCGGCCTGTCACAGCGTGGGTGCTGCGTTATGTCCACGATGTGCACTGGCGAAAGGCAGCCTCTAGGAGTGGCAGTGTGAAGGCGGCAGGTGACTGGTGTGTTTCGAATGTGACCCTGGGCCGGACAAGGACAGGCTTCTACTGGCTATGGCTCTAACTGATAACCATACTGCTCAGAACCAAAATACCGAGCGACCTCTGAGCTATAGCAAAGTGTCTCTCATGAAGGCTTGGATCGAAGTCTCTACAGCAGGAAGATTCTTCCCTAACATTTCCCAGTGTTTTCTGCGGATGTGTATGAAACGGACTAGTAAGTTAAGGTTCTTCTCGAGAATCTAATTACTTAGGAACAACTTTTGTAACAGTTCCGTTAGACCCTGGTTTCCATACCCTAAACCGCATGCACATACATTCGCCTTCTCTGAAGGCAAGCCTTCGTTATTGTTTTAGTTTCTACATACATTTACCTCTGTGTCTGGTCGGCGATTACAGCACAATTATCTTATCTTGCGGAAGTGTTCATTTGATTCTAAACTGCAAGACAGCATATGAACATCATGTATGCGCGTTGGCACACACCCAGCAGCAAGATAAACATTCGGTTAACGCATTTCCACATCGAAGGATGCAAAAGCATTCATCTAGCAGACGGTGGAACTCAGCAGTGGTCATTCGCCAACAGCTTTTCGAAGCAATGACACTGGATCCGTATTCTGGAGGACGGCGATTCAAATAGCTGTGCGGCTGTCCAGATTTACGGTTTCCGTACTTTCCCCAAAATCGCTTAAGGGTAATATCAGGACGGTTAGATCGAAAGGGCAAGGCCGATTCCCTTCTCTATTGCTCCGAACTTGTCTTCCATCTCTAATAACTTCTGTGTCAACGGAAAGAAAACCCTAATCAGTGTGCGCACTTTGCGTATACAGGTTCTAGTCTACGAAAAATTTTTGTCTTCAATTCCAGTGTATGATCATGGAAAAATTGTCTTTCAATTCCATTTCATAATGAACATGTCTGATCCGTCAGCAAAAGGGTAACCAAGCACAACCGTTGGCCAGTCTTTACCGTATAAACAGTAAATTATGAAGTCATTAAAAGATAGCTTAAATGTGATGAAACATACCTACTTGAAACAGAAGAAGTATTATATGATCACAGTACGGTTAAGCAAAAGTGTAATCGTGTAAAGATATAAAAATTAATAATGTTACTTTAAATCCGTCTTGATTGCAAATTTTTTTTTTATTATTCATATGACCGGTTTCGGTTCATTCAGAACCATCTTCAGATCTGTAAAAATAATTATACTAATTTACTATTTCACGAAAGCAAATCTTTTTCATCCTATCTTATCAACATCAAATGTACCAGAACGTACCTGATATTTAAGTTACAGGAGTAACCCGTCCAATTCAGCAACTTTCACATGCTACGTCACATAAAATTGGTTGGCAGAGTGCACGTCATTTATATTAATTATAACACTATTACCGACAGGTGGCGTCTGGTACATTTGTTACATTCCATTTGCACATACTGTATTCAGTAGATCTTTTTTATATTAAAAATATTTAATTAAAATATGTAGATGTCAAAGCTAAAATCTGTAGTTGTCAGGATTAAAAAACAGTAAAATTATCATTTTTATACGATCTAACAGGCATAGGGCGATTTATATATCTATGGTGCTGGTGTGAACTTGTTTTCTTCTACGGTCTGCTTCCTGTCGGTAATAGTGTTATAATTAATATAAATGACGTGCACTCTGCCAACCAATTTTATGTGACGTAGCATGTGAAAGTTGCTGAATTGGACGGGTTACTCCTGTAACTTAAATATCAGGTACGTTCTGGTACATTTGATGTTGATAAGATAGGATGAAAAAGATTTGCTTTCGTGAAATAGTAAATTAGCATAATTATTTTGACAGATCTGAAGATGGTTCTGAATGAACCGAAACCGGTCATATGAATAATAAAAAAAAAAAATTTGCAATCAAGACGGATTTAAAGTAACATTATAAAATCACTGATTGCTGTTATCCCATAAGACATTATGTCTGTTTTTGCAAAATATAAAAATTAACTTGACAGAACAGGTATAATTCTGTAGTGCAAACTTCACAGTGCCAGGACAATCATAGTGAGAACGGTGCTGTTTTCACAGCAGATATTATTGCAATTGAGACACACGCGTGCGCACGCGCGCGTGCTCGCACACACACACACACACACACACACACACACACACACACACACACACACACACACAAAATTGTCCGTGACGTAAACTCGCCAGGTATTACTACTGTAAACACATTTGACAAATATGTATCTGCAGTTAAGTAAAAAACGAACATTACATGAAAGTCTTTAACCAAAAATGCGTTATAGGCTGTTACAGAAATCAAATAATATTCATCGAAATAGGTAAATGAAACTGACTTTTTCCTAAATTATTAAAAAGGAAATGGATGGGTTACAAAACAGGGTTATCCATAAGGACATCAAAGGTTTCAGAAAAACAAGGCATACAGAAAAGCGGCGCGTGTCGGTAGATGGAGGACGTCTTCAAGTTTCTATCTGTAATACACACCGTGGCGCAGCCACACCTGGGTTCAGACATGTCGGGACGTGCAGACAGATCATCCGCTCTGTACTGTTACATCGAAATAGTTCGCACCTACAGATATACAACCCAATGAACAGCTTACCAAAGCGGGTAGCTGACGTTGCTCCCCGAGAAGACGCAACGACAGCGACTTTAATGAATTGCGCGCACGTGTTGACGTCATACAGGCTCGTACTGAGCACCCGTAATGTGAATTAGAAACTTGGAGAGACGCTCTATCTACTGATAAGTGCCTGTTTTTTTCTGTCTAGTAGTTTTCGCGCTGTCGTGTTCTGAAATTGTAGAGGTACTTACAAATAACTGTGTACTTGAGGCCTTGAAACGATGGTTGTAGCTTCAGGTAACAGTAATAATATATGCATTTTCAACTTTAAAGATTTATAAAACTTACCACCAGGCACCATAGCGGCAATTATAACTTTGCGGTTGATAATGGAAGCAAGACTAAATAAAAATCAAGACACGTCCATAGGATTTGTCGATCTGAGGGAAAAAACGTTCGACAATGTAAAATGATGCAAGATGTTCGGAATTCTGAGAATAATAGGGCTAAGATATAGTGAGAGCCAAGATGGAATAATACGAGTGGACGACCAAGAATGGAATGCTTGGATTAAAAAGGTTGTTTGACAGGTATATATTCTTTCGCCCCTACCGTTCAATCTGTACATCGAAGCAGTACCGAGCGAGGTGGTGCAGTGGTTAGCACACTGGACTCGCATTCGGGAGGACGACGGTTCAATCCCGTCTCCGGCCATCCTGATTTAGGTTTACCGTGATTTCCCTAAATCGTTTCAGGCAAATGCCGGGATGGTTCCTTTGAAAGGGCACGGCCGATTTCCTTCCCAATCCTTCCCTAACCCGAGCTTGCGCTCCGTCTCTAATGACCTCGTTGGCGACGGGACGTTAATCACTAACCACCACCACCATCATCGAAGCAGCAATGATGGAAATAAAAGAAAAGTTCAGGAGTGGAACTAAAATTCAAGGTGAAAGGATATCAGTGATACGATTCGCTGATGACATTGCCCTCCTGAGTGAAAGTGAAGAAGAATTACATGATTTGCAGAATGGAATGGACAGTCTAATGATGATAGAATATGGGTTGAGGGTAATTCGAAGAAAGACGAAAGTAATGAGGAATTGCAGAAATGAGAACAGCGAGAAACTTAACTTCAGGATCGACAGTCATCAATTAGACGAAGTTACGGAATTCTACTACCTAGGCAGCAGAATAACCAATGACGGACGGAGCAGGGAGGACATCAAAGGCAGACTAACAGTGGCAAAGCTGGCATTCCTCGCCAAGAGAAGTCTACTAATATCAAATATAGGCCATAATTTGAGGAAGGTACAGTAGTGAAACATGGGCTGTGGGAAAACAGGAACATAAGTGAATGGAAGTATTTGAGATGTGGTACTACAGATGAATGTTGAAAATTAGGAGTGAGAAGGTAAGGAATGAGGAGGTTCTGCGCAGCATCAGAGAGGAAAGGAATATGTGTAAAACAGAGACAAGGAGAAGGGCAGGATGATAGGACATCTGTTAAGACATGAGAGAACGACGTCCATGTTACTAGAGGGAGCTGTAGAGGGCAAAAACTGTAGAGGAAGACAAATTTATTTTTTATTTTATTTATTTATTTATTTATTGCCAAATTATAGACCTGTTACCTGATGTTTAAAACAGGTCGTACATCTTACAGTTTTCGTTTTTCATCTTTTTGCAGTTTTCTTTTCTTTTGTTTTATCTACAACATTTACAAACAATGGTACTTTTCAAAATAACAATTTAAGGTTGAAATATAAATAAAATTTTGTTGTTTTTTAAGAAGACAGAGACTGGAACACATCCAGCAGATAGTTGAGGACGTAGGTTCCTAGTACTGCTCTGTGATGAAGAGATTGGCACTGGAGAGGAATGGGTGGCAGACCCATCAAAACAGTCAGAATGCTGATGAATCAAGAAAAAGTAGTTGCAAATGAAAAACCCTAATATATACAAATGAATAATTGTTTGTTCGTCTCCTATTAGATCCTATACCAGTCACCTGATTACAATGAAACTTTGGTGAGTTGTTGCATGCGCATAAGCGAATGTTTCTGTGAGGGTAAGAACCACTCGCCACCAACAAGGGTAAGGGTGAAAAAGTGAGTACACAGAAGCTTAGCTCAGTAATGTCTGCAGCAATTCCAATTAGTTTTGTATCTACATGACACATTGATTTATATTTATTTCTAAAAAATATTGTTCGGTAATACTCCCTAACTATCCTTACAGATGGGGGTGGGGATGAGAAGATATCACGTGTAAGAATATTTAATAATCACCTATACTGGTATCAAATCCTTAGTTAGACTTCATGGTGAGTCATCGCGATGTTTGATTCCCTGAGTTGCTGGTTAGAAGAGGAAAGGGGGGGGGGGCGTAGGTTCAAAGAAGTGACATATCAACATATTTCTGTATTGCCTGGAGGCATTTCTACCATAATTGACTCTCATATCACTTACTATTTGGAAAAATTTACTCTGGCAATAAGACACCCATAGTAGGCCTATGGCAGAGTATTTCGGGTGAAAGGAATTAGATAATAGCGAAACTCAGGAACGAATTTAAACTAAATGTAGTATATGCATGACACATTATTTACATAAGAATGCTTTGGAAGTAAGATACCCCCACTGTCGTTACGAGTAATGTTGAGAATGAGAAGAGGCCCGGAAACGGCCTGTTGTTATTTCTTTTTCGTAATTAGTCGACTTGGCATACTTAAAAGTATGAAGCACAATCTGTACCGAGTGGGGTGGCGCAGTGGTTAGACACTGGACTCGCATTCGGGAGGACGACGGTTCAATCCCGCGTCCGGCCATCCTGATTTAGGTTTTCCGTGATTTCCCTAAATTGCTCCAGGCAAATGCCGGGATGGTTCCTGTGAAAGGGCACGGCCGACTTCCTTCCCCATCCTTCCCTAATCCGATGAGACCGATGACCACGCTGTCTGGTCTCCTTCCCCAAAACCAACCAACCAACCACAATCTGTCTTATTTTACTCAGGAATGTTTTTACAGAAGACAGAAAGACTAAACATACTGTATATCAAAAGCACTTAAAATTTTTCAAATTTAATTTAATGAACAAAAAGTTGTTCTTTCTTTTATTTTCTACATGTAAATGTACTACTTTGCATATCTGTATCTACTTAGAAAGACACCTTGCACTGCATTTAGCCACAGCTGGTAAATAATAAAAAATAGCCAAACATGTCAGTAGAGGAAAGTGCCCGAAACTGGTCCCATTTGCTTATGATTAAAAGCATGTAATATTTACTTAATAATTTGTGCGCCATTTACATTTTACTCTTGAAAAACATAACAGTTATTACAAGAGGATGTTCTGTAAAACCTGACACTTAGTGATTTTGAAAAATCGTTGTCAAAATCGAATGTACGTGTACATAGACTAGCCTTGATGAGTGCCTGAACACCTCTGGGCAGGCGACCGCATCAACACAATACAGGCGAGTGGCGCTACACTGAATAAAATTACTGTCTTCCATGTCACAGCGGTTTCAACACAGTGACCCTTTAATTCTTTTGTGCAGTGTACGACGTGTGTGAGAAAAATAATGAGATAGATTTTTTATCTACCAAAGTTTTTATTCTCTTCAAACAACGACATTGTCCCCTTCAAAGTAGTTCCCTTCGGTAGCCATTCACCGGCGGAATCATTGTTCCCAGTCTTGATAGCAGCGCTGAAAGGCTTCAAATGGCAGGACTTTTAAACATGTCTCTCACATTCTCTTGAATTTTCTCCAGAGTCCCAAAATGACGTCCTTTTAGAATTTTGTAATTTCTGGAAAAGAAAAGAGTCACAAGACTTCAGATCAGATTCATAGGGGGTTGTGAAACAACAGGACTGCCTTACGAGGCCAAAATTTCTGTGATGGAAGAGGCTGAGTGACCTGGGGCACTGTCATGACGCAGCATCCGTTTGTCTGCAGTGTCAGATCCACTAGATTCACTTCTTCCTGAGCCTTTCAAGAACGTCTTTGCAAAACACTTGACTGACAGTTTGTCGTGGAGGAACAAATTCTTTATGCTCGATACCCCTTCTGTCAAAACAGCAGATGAGCATTGTTTTACTCTTTGATTTGCTCATTAGTGATTTTTACGGTCTAGGAAATGTCTCAATGTGACACTCCTTACGTCGCCGCTTTCTCTTAGCATCGTACTTAAACATCCAGGATTCATCACCTGTGATCACACGACTGAACCAGTCTCTGGCAGTCCTCTCAAGAATCTCAGCGCACCCGTTTCTTCAGTTGTCTTTCTGTTTAGTTGTGTGATTTTAGGGTATCATTTTGCCACAATTCAGGCGAGTGGAGCTTTACTGAATAAAACTTCTGGCTTCCGTGTCATAGTGAGGGGGAAGTGGGGGTGAAATGTGCAAATCATCTGTGAAAATTTGATGTTCGGCGAAAGTGATGAACAAGTCCTTTTCTTAAAAGAACGTCGGTCTGGTGTCTCAAGACCACGCACACGTTCTACGTTTTGGTTGATTTTCGAAGTCGATGGTCTCCCTGAGAGAGGTATGTATTCAACGTGTGCTGGACCTCCCAAAAATGATTTATATCCACCAGCAACTTGTACTCTTGATGTTACCCGTTGGCATGTTTCAACTTCTGAAAGGTAAAATAAGCGGGTTTTCTTAGTTTAATGAAAAAATTTGTACTCGTAACATTGGTCTAAATTCCCTTGTTCCATTTTAGTAACACACAACAGAAACAAACTCCACTCACGACGCTCTAAAAAAAACACGTAATGGCTGTATGAAGATGAAACTCGAACTGAACATCTGGAATGGATGAACACACCGGTCGACACAAGTAGAACAAAACAGAGTTGCCAGATCGATCGCAGTGTTGTCAGTGTCATTACTTTCCTCACATACCTTGTACTACACTGAAGATTGAAAGAAACTGCTACACCGACCTAATATCATGTAGGGGTCCCGAGAGGAGGCAGAAGTGCCACTACGCGACGTGAAACGGACTCGACTAATGTCTGAAGTAGCGCTGGAGAGAATTGACACCATGAATGCTGCAGGGCTGTCCATAAATCCGTAAGAGTACGAGGGGGTTGGAGATCTCTTCCGAACAGTACGTTGCAAGGCATCCCAGCTATGCTCAATAATGTTCATGCCTGCGGAGTTTGGTGGCCGGCGGAAGTGTAAACTCAGAAGAGTGTTCCTGGAGCCACTCTGTAGTAATTCTGGACATGTGGGGTGTCGCATTGTTCTCCTGGAATTGCCCAAGTCCGTTGGAACGCACAGTGGACATGAATGGACAGACACAATGCTTACACACGTGTCACCTGTCAGAGCCGTATCTAGACGTATTAAGAGTCCGATATCACTTAAACTGCACACGCACCACACAGTTACAGAGCCACCACCAGCTTGAACAGTTCCCTGCTGACATGCAAGGTCCATAAATTCATGAGGTTGTCTCCGTACCCATACTCTTCCTTCTGCTCGAAACAATTTGAAACGAGTCTCGTCCGAGCAAGCAACATATTTCCAGTCAGCAACAATCTAATGTCGGTGTTGACGGGCTCAGGCAAAGCGTAAAGCTTTGTGTCGTGCAGTCACCAAGGGTTCGC
Organism: Schistocerca serialis cubense; assembly: GCF_023864345.2. Lineage (NCBI taxonomy): Eukaryota > Metazoa > Arthropoda > Insecta > Orthoptera > Acrididae > Schistocerca > Schistocerca serialis. The sequence goes on along the minus strand of NC_064643.1, from coordinate 222,173,076 downwards.
GGGAAGGCCTTCGACTCAGAAAGCCCAAATCGATGATGTTTCGTTGAGTGGTTCGCACGCAGACACTTGTTGATGGGCCAGCATTGAAATCTGCAGCAATTTGCCGAAGGTTTGCTCTTCTGTCACGTTGAACGAGTCTCTTCGGTTGTTGTTGGCCACTTTCTTACCCGCCAGGTTAGCCGAGAGCGCTAATGCGCTGCTTCCTGGACTCGGGTTGGCGCGCTGACCCCGGATCGAATCCGCCCGGCGGATTACCGACGGAGGTCGGAGTGCCGGCCGGCCTGGATGTGCTTTTTAGGTTCATATGGCTCTGAGCACTATGGGACTTTACATCTGAGGTCATCAATCCCATAGAACTTAGAATTACTTAGACCTAGCTAACCTAAGGACATCACACACATCCATGCCCGAGGCAGGATTCGAACCTGCGACCTTAGCGGTCGCGCGGTTCCATACTGTAGCGCCTAGAACCGCTCGGCCACTGGTTTTTTAGATGGTTTTCCACATGATACTAGGTGAATACTGAGCTGGTCCCCACGTCCCGCCTCAGTTCCATGGCTCGCACACTATTCCATGGATTACACTAGACGCAGACAGTTGGGGTACACTAATTCCGTCCCGGGGGTACGGGGTGGCGGTAGGAAGGGCATTTGGCCACTCCTTAACTTAACCTTGCCAAATCCGATTAACCATGCCGACAGTGCATCACTGCGGGAAAAAGGCACGAGCAAAAGAAAGAAAGATGTTGGTCCCGTTCTTCCAGGATCTTTCTCCGGCCACTATGATGTCGGAGATTTGATGTTTTTCCGGATTCTTGATATCCACTGTGATATGTGTGCGTAAGCAGAAGAAACTAAAGATCAAAGTCCGGAACAAATTTATTGGACTGTTCAATTAACCAAAACAAATTCTCCAAGGATTACACCAACACAAAACAGTGATCCGTCTTCGAATCACAACTACATACCAGAATAATAAAGAAAACAACTGCAATAATTTCCTACTAGTCTCCGCCGGAGACTTCTCCGATATACCAAGCCTAATCCAGAGATCAGTAAGAAGATCCAAGCCGAGCTGCCGGGGCGGTAGCTATCCACGTCTGCTGGCGGTCGATGAAATCACGACGTGCGGCCGAGACCCGGCCTTTATAGTGCTTTGACGGCTGAGTACCTCGGAACTATTTTCCATCGCGTGGTTTGACGTGTGAAAATAATTCCAGGATCTTCAGCGACCTCTTCCTTATGTTTATGTGGGCCCGTAGTGGCCCCTGGTGGCCGCTGGTGTCTTCGCTGGGGTGTTGTTGTTGTTGTTGTTGTTGTTGTGGCCGTTCATCAATATAGCCTGTCGGTTGTGTAGTGCTTCGGTGTGCCTGAGATGCAGGCAACCCGCGGCTGCAGGCTGTCAGTTTGGTTGCTGATACTCTAGGCGCCGTGATGTCTGGTGGAGAAGGTTACAGCACACGGTACACTCGTGAAGTGGTCGTACTGGAAAGTCCCCGCTTCATCGCTATCGCAGAGATGTTGTGACCCATCGCTCGTGCGCTGACGTTCAAACTCACTTAAATCTTGACTACTCTCCATTGTAGCAATAGTGATGGATCCAACAACTGCGCCACACACTTGTTGTCTTACATAGGCGATGCTGACTGTAGCACCATATCCTGCCTGTTTACATATCTCTGTACTTGAATACGCATGCCTATACCAGTTTCTTTGGCGCTTCAGAGTATTTTCCCTTGGCTCCACAAGAGTTCAGAAGAGTGCCGCGCCAAGAGACCATCGGATCCACTTCGGGGAGGGGAATCCAGTTTACGGCACTTTCCTCTATCGATTGGCGACATGCTGCTGCGTCGTATTTACGTGTAGAGTGTAGAGTGTATTGCAGGTAGCAGCGGCGGTGTGCTGACGGCGGCCCTGTTTGTGTGGTTGCAGGCTGTTCGGCAGCAGCGGGGCGTGCTCGGCGTGCGGCCAGACGATCCCCGCGTCGGAGTTCGTGATGCGCGCCGGGCCGCAGCACCACGTGTTCCACCTCAAGTGCTTCGCGTGCTCCAAGTGCGGCGGGCAGCTGGTGCCCGGGGACCGCTACTGCCTGCTGGCCGGCAGCCTGGTGTGCGAGCAGGACTGGCACAAGCTGCTCAAGGGCTCGGCGGTGGCGTCGGCGGCGGCGGCGGCGGCTGCGGCGGCGGCGGCGGCGGCAGGTGCGGGAGCGGCAGGCGCGCCAGCGCGCAAGGGCAAGGTCGGCAGGCCGAGGCGCAGCCGGGACTGAGCAGGTCGGTACCCGCACGGCCGCACGGCCGCACGGCTCCAGGCGGCGCCGCCGGCCGCCAGGCAAGTCCGCCACTGCTGCCGCCAACGCCCTTCCGGCACACCACTCGCCATTCCTTCACTCCGAGAAACTGACGCGGGGAACGGGCGTGCTCTACTCGGCGATAGGAAAAAACTCGCTTCGTTTTAAAACGCCTGTCGGTGTTATTTCTGGCCTTCTAGGGATCAGTAACGGAGCGAGCAAGAGTTCTGTGTTGAGGGTTGCATACATTAGAAATCAAGGCGCCACTATTACGCCAGGGCTATTAGCGAGGGCTATATTCTTTGTGGCTCTGATTGCGAAATTGAAGCCACAGTCAAAATAAAAAGAAAATGTTTAATTTTCAGCATTTATTTACATGTTCCAGCTACCTCTCTACATAGCTGCCGATCCCTCTTACAAGGGGACCTTACAGTCTCGGAAATTCAGTTCAGGTTAGTAATTTACCTCAAAGGTGCCTGTCCATAGAAGTTGTGAAGCGCACTAGACAGAATATAAGGGCTCTTAAGTTTTATGTGCAGCTTATATAGCAGTCAATTTATATTCTAAGGCAGCACAGTAAAATGGCTGCACTTGTAGCAGAATCGCTCTCTGCCATTCCTTCACTCTTTGAAACTGACTGAAACGGGTCACGGGAACCGGCGTGCTCTACTCGACGATAGGAAAAACCCGTTTCGTTTTAGAACGCCTGTCGGTGTTACTTCTGGCAAATTCAAAGCTGCCTTCTAGGGATGAGTAACGGAATGAGCACGAGTTCAGTGTTGAGGGTTGCATACATTAGAAATCAAGGCGCCACTATTACGCCGGGGCTATTAGCGAGGGCTATATTGAGGCTCTGATTGCGAAATGGAAGGCACAGTGAAAATAAGAAAAGTTTAATTTTCAGCATTTAGCTACATGCTCCAGCTACTTCTCTACATAGCTGCCGTTCCGACTTAAAAGGGGACCTTACATTCTCGGAAATTCAGTTCAGGTTAGTAGTTTACCTCAAAGGTTTTCGTCCATAACAGTTGTGAAGTCCACTAGTCAGAATATACCGAGAAAAAGGGCTCTATAGTTTTATGTGCAGCCTATATAGCAGCCACTTTATATACTAAGGCAGCACAGCAAAATGACTGCACCTGTAGCAGACTCGATCGCCGCGCGAGCGATCAAGATTCACCCTACGTTCGGAAATATTTTTATTTTTTTAGAGCAATTATTTTGAAAATTATAACAACTTTTAAATAGAATTTCTGGCCTCATCCACGTAAGGTGACCCTATGTGGTATCAACAATTTTAATCATGTAATCCAGAGAAAGATGGTCTACTTCTCTTCTTTTTTTCCTCTGCTGGTTCATATTCATCTGATGACAGATAGTCGTCGACTTTTGCAAATGATTCCTCGTCACAGCTTTCATTTTAATGAGCAAATTCATCATAAATCATAAGTACTTTTTCACTCAGCATGTCCATAGTATGTTCGTAAATATCTTCATCCGACAACATTGCTTCACGAGAAATTGACGTCAAACATTGTTGGTAAGGCGGGTGCCAGGTTGAGATTCATTGAGAGAGTCCTTAGAAAATGTAGTCCATCAACAAAGGAGGTGGCTTACAAAACACTCGTTCGACCTATACTTGACTATTGTTCATCAGTGTAGGATCCGCACCAAGTCGGGTTGACAGAGGAGATAGAGAAGATCCAAAGAAGAGCGGCGCGTTTCGTCACAGGGTTATTTGGTAAGCGTGATAGCGTTACTGAGATGTTTAGCAAACTCAAGTGGCAGACTCTGCAAGAGAGGCGCTCTGCATCGCGGTCTAGCTCGCTATCCAGGTTTCGAGAGGGTGCGTTTCTGGATGAGGTATCGAATATATTGCTCCCCCCTACTTACACCTCCTGAGGAGATCACAAATGTAAAATTAGAGAGAGTCGAGCTCGCACGGAGGCTTTTCGGCAGTCGTTCTTCCCGCGAACCATACGCGAGTGGAACAGGAAAGGGAGGTAATGACAGTGGCATGTAAAGTGCCCTCCGACACACATCGTTGGGTGGCTTGCGGAGTATAAATGTAGATGTAGATTCCGAATTTACCAAATTATTTTCAACAAGCCAAGTTCCCGGGTTCGATTCTCGGCGGGGTCAGGGATTTTCTCTGCCTCGTGATGTCTGGGTGTTGTGTGATGTCCTTAGGTTAGTTAGGTTTAAGTAGTTCTAAGTTCTAGGGGACTGATGACCACAGATGTTAAGTCCCATAGTGCTCAGAGCCATTTGAACCATTTGAACCAATGAACAAGTAAGCTTTCGTAATAAACGATCGCGTATTTTAAATCGCCTTCGACATGCATAACAAATCTTGACTGATTTCATCTGCAAGTCCTTGATACTTCCCTGATGTCATCGTTAATATACGTGTTTAATTCACAATATTTTAAAATGTTCGATGATATTTCACAGTACAGAACGCTCCAGCCCCGCGGAAGTCAAGAGTGAACTGGCACGTTAGTTCAAGCTTCTTGTTTTCATCATAAATAAAACAAAATTTTATGATTTGACTGGTAAAACTTTCGGTCATTAAGTTTACATAAAAGTTATCATAATGTTGAAAACAATTATAAGTCAAAATAGAAAGTTACAGAATGTTGGATCGAACCTGGATAGCCCACGTTCCAAGTGATTCCGCTACAAACGCTGCCATTTCGTTGTGCTGCCATAATGCATTAATTTGATCAGTATAGAGGAACTCGTAAAACTTCAGAGCCCTTTTTCTGGGTATCTTCTGGCTAGTGCGCTTTACAGATTTTGTGGGTCGACACCCTTGAGGTATACTACCAACCTATGAAAGCTCATCCCGATTTGAATTTCCAAGACTCTTAAGGTCTCCTTGTTAGACATCAGTCGTAGCATTGTGCAAAGTTTCGAACAGCCTCGTCATATAATGCAGCCGCCTGTGCTTTCCGCCAAATCTATGCACTGGTCTGCAGCTTTTCATCTCTGCCAAAATGCTGTCCACTGGTTCATGTGAGCGAAAAGATGAAAATCAGAGGGACCCAAGTCCGTGATGTTTGGTAGATGATCAAACATTTCCCTTCGGAAACATTGCAGGAGCTTTTTCGTTGCACCTGCACTATGCGGCCGAGAATAGTCATGAAGAAGGAAACGTATGGCAGTTACGTTATGTGGGGTGCATGAAATCAGGCGAAAACTCTCAGCAGGGCTTCACACTTCGCAGGAAACTATTTTCTACGTATCTTTACGTACTCATTGTGCACTCATAACTGAAAAGTGCATCTCGACGCTATAGACCGGCGTACTCAAGACACTGCGCAATGTATCTGCACCAACCTCCCCGGATTTTCAGTTCGCGACCGATCGGAGTTTGAAAAAAATATGCCTACGTAGTGCTATCGGAACTTTCTACTCAGAGACTCATTTCATCTTACTGAAGCGCGCAAAAGTGCAAGGCTAGTCGTGACATACAAGGGGACCACGACTCCTCATCACATATTTTGTCCAAATTTTTGGTACATTCAGGGCTGTGCAGAAATGGAAATAAGAGGATGAGGAGTACAAGACGCCCACGTGTTTCGAAGAGAATAGCATTTTTGGCGTGAATCGTCCGAGATGTGAGTCATTTATGTTAACGTAGTTTCCAAGCAGCTGCTGGCGAGGCGGGAAGATTACACAACGGTAATCCGAGGGTCGTGTGGATGAGCTGTTACACGGAAACATTTTTTTATTTTCTTTATTTTAAGTTTTTACGTTACTTACATTGCGAATTAACTGAAATAACACTGAAATATAGTACTTACTAATATTTTCGTGAAAGGCATGGAAAAGAAAGGCAAATGAAAATTTGCGACTACAAATAAATTTCGTACAGACGATTGTACTCACACTGTCCACGAAAACTCTTCAAATAACGTTTGAAAAGAAAGATGGTAGTTAAGTCATAAGGGACTTCTTATTCCCTTAGTTTCATTTTCACCTTGGAGACGACTGCGTCAAAATACGTTACATTGTAAAAGTCGCCAATGTTTGGCGAAATGGTGGGCTATGCGTGGTTTGGTGCACAAACTGTGCAGCAAGGGATACCATTTTACTGAATTTTTGAGAAATTAAAACTACTGATCTGTTTCACTAGGTTAAAAGCTTTCAATATCCAAAATCATGTAAAGTCATCTTTATTTCTGACGCACGGTTTCGACAGATATAACTGTCGTCTTCTACTCTTCGCACGGTTTTTGTTACTAAACGTGTTGATTGTCAGTTAGAGCCTCATGCCATGTTTTGGGTATGGTGGATAAAGTAGAAAGAAGTAAAACTTTTACTGTTAAAAAGCCGCTTATCCACATGGCCATGTCTGGATAAGTCTTGTTCATAGATGATTGTTAATTACTTTATATTATGATTTTTAAGCGCTACGTTTACGGACATTGCCAAGTGCGCAAGGTGAGTTGTAACTGTAAACATTTTATTTCTGACAAACCTTTGTATCAAGTGGTATATTTTATACTCCATAATGAGAATATGGCATGAGGGTCTACCTCACAATGCCCATGTTTGAAGACCAGAAAATGACAGTTATATCAGAAAAGATATACGAAGACGTATAAGGCAAAACAACGACGCAAAGAACATAGCCGTTGACTTTAGTATTGCTAAGATCTAGTCTAATATTAGCAAGTCGTTCACGCGAACAACGCTGGATTCGCACGCGACTATCAGAGTTAATGTCAAAATATTCACTTCGATAATGCTACACAAATTCAGACAATTATGAGCGTGAACGATGCCATGAAAACTACAGATTTCGTCCCGTTCACCTTATGTCAAATGCTGACCGACTTCAACCCTGACGAAAAATGAATGGCCACTATAGACTATCTGCCAGAGTGTTGTTCAGATACTTTATAGGTATATCGTCTTTAAAATAAAGTTAGTGCATATAGATTGAGAAGGTGTGGTGATCTTGAGTGACCCATACGTCCCATCAAGGCCAAGGCGCTCAAAGACGATAATATGTAGCTTCAACAGTGGGTAGCATAAGTCCCTCTGCATTCCGCCAACATTGATAAAAGAAGGCTGCCCTATCGATTACGATTAGTAATCTCAGTCGTCGTTCATCTCCGGTCGAATAGTTCTATTTTTTTAAATGAAATGTATTGACTGAACTAGTGGCGCTTCAAAGCGTCTCTCCAGCATGAATAGTTCGTTCGTGGACGTAATTTGGTTTGGTCTAACGCTTCTTTTAGAGCGAATTCGACACATTCTGAGACAAATCGTGATAACTATGTCACATAAAATCACATGGTGACCAATATTAGGCGTCATGGAAAGACTCCAAACTATCACAGCCAAGTTGTGCTGCTGAGTTGCGGAATTCAGCAAGTTACTAATAATAGTGTTTTCTTGCTGGTGAGTATCAGCATCAGCATTCTTTGATTGCTAAATGCTGTTTTCAGTGTTGTGAACTTAACTGCTGTAGTATCATTTACAGGGTTATTACAAATGATTGAAGCGATTTCACAGCTCTACAATAACTTTATTATTTGAGATACTTTCACAATGCTTTGCATACACATACAAAAACTCAAAAAGTTTTTTTAGGCATTCACAAATGTTCAATATGTGCCCCTTTAGTGATTCGGCAGACATCAAGCCGATAATCAAGTTGCTCCCACACTCGGCGCAGCATGTCCCCATCAATGAGTTCGAAAGCATCGTTGATGCGAGCTCGCAGTTCTGGCACGTTTCTTGGTAGAGGAGGTTTAAACACTGAATCTTTCACATAACCCCACAGAAAGAAAACGCATGGGGTTAGGTCGGGAGAGCGTGGAGGCCATGACATGAATTGCTGATCATGATCTCCACCACGACCGATCCATCGGTTTTCCAATCTCCTGTTTAAGAAATGCTGAACATCATGATGGAAGTGCGGTGGAGCACCATCCTGTTGAAAGATGAAGTCGGCGCTGTCGATCTCCAGTTGTGGCATGAGCCAATTTTCCAGCATGTCCAGATACACGTGTCCTGTAACGTTTTTTTCGCAGAAGAAAAGGGAGCCGTAAACTTTAAACTGTGAGACTGCACAAAACACGTTAACTTTTGGTAAATTGCCAATTCGCTGCACGAATGCGTGAGGATTCTCTACCGCCCAGATTCGCACATTGTGTCTGTTCACTTCACCATTAAGAAAAAATGTTGCTTCATCACTGAAAACAAGTTTCGCACTGAACGCATCCTCTTCCATGAGCTGTTGCAACCGCGCCGAAAATTCAAAGCGTTTGACTTTGTCATCGGGTGTCAGGGCTTGTAGCAATTGTAAACGGTAAGGCTTCTGCTTTAGCCTTTTCCGTAAGATTTTCCAAACCGTCGGCTGTGGTACGTTTAGCTCCCTGCTTGCTTTATTCGTCGACTTCCGTGGGCTACGCGTGAAACTTGCCCGCACGCGTTCAACCGTTCCTTCGCTCACTGCAGGCCGACCCGTTGATTTCCCCTTACAGAGGCATCCAGAAGCTTTAAACTGCGCAAACCATCGCCGAATGGAGTTAGCAGTTGGTGGATCTTTGTTGAACTTCGTCCTGAAGTGTCGTTGCACTGTTATGACTGACTGATGTGAGTGCATTTCAAGCACGACATACGCTTTCTCGGCTCCTGTCGCCATTTTGTCTCACTGCGCTCTCGAGCGCTCTGGCGGCAGAAACCTGAAGTGCGGCTTCAGCCGAACAAAACTATGAGTTTTTCTACGTATCTGTAGTGTGTCGTGACCATATGTCAATGAATGGAGCTACAGTGAATTTATGAAATCGCTTCAATCATTTGTAATAGCCCTGTATTTTCATACATTGTGTCCCTAAAGAATCTTCTGGCTTATGCCTCAACTCAGTATTCGAAATTTGTTCAGGACTTCTAACGCACCGACTAACATGCTAAATATCCGAAAGATAACGTATATCCAATCAGAGATTTTTTAGTAAAATGTAATGTACCTGTTACAGCAAACGCAGTTTTTGACAATCGTGTAGAGCAGTATGTTGTGAAGACCCAGTTTGATCAACCTTTTCCTGGTGGAATCGTTTTACGAAAAACACCCCAGGGATTCTGGCCACAGAGTATTTAGCTGTTCAGAACTTGATGTATAACTTAAAGTGAAGTAGGCCGCTTCTTTTCAGTGTATGGCATTGAAGCAGTTTGCTCTGCCGTTCAGGAGGCTGGAAATTATACTTTCGAACATTAATATCAATGCGAATTTTGCAGTGATGTTCACATGGACGGCGAGTTGTTGAATTGCTTTAGTCTGAATTCCGTCTGTACTTCGATATGTGCTTTGAATGCTGAAGTGAAGAAAAGTCCTATATGGTTCCGAGGAGTTGAAACGGTTTGTATCAATGCAAGACATTGTGTGTAATTGTCATATATTAATTACCCGCAGCCTTTTCACCCGCAGTGGTTATTTCGTTGCGAACGTACTGGTTATGTTCTCTGAATGAGAAAACATTAATTTTCTTTTGTTTGAACTTCGTCGACCCCCGGTAATATTTCATAACATACTAGAGCCTATTTTCGTTCGGAATCTTGAATACACAAACGCGAGGAAACATTTTGTTCTCTTGTAGTAAATATTTGGCGGTCGCACAGTGTGTTACAACTATTGCAGCCATTTGTTTATGCTGTATGCAGAGGGATGTAATTTCCCTGGGCTACCCCGCCCTCCCACTAATTTATCGAGCTCGGTAATTACGGTAGTATATCTCGCGAACCATTACTAATAAATGCGCATGCCAATGGAGTGGCAATTTATACCGCCGGATAGATATGTTTACCACACTGTTAAATTAACGACTTTTTACCGCTAGTGCGCGCACGTGCGGTCCGCGTGCCGGCGACCACCGTTGTCGCACGTGAGGTGTTTCTGTGACGTCACAGAGGGGCGCTGTTGGGGTGTTACAGCACAAACGCGAGTCCATAACTGTCGTTTGTACCATTGCTGCTCGATACTCCCCGTATATGCGTGTTGCAAGCTGACAGGCTCAGAAGAGACTTTTACAGAAACAATTGTGATATCAGCTGTGCCCCAAGATGCGTGCCAAGAGAAATTTTACTCTACTACGTAAATAATTGTTAAATATACAGAGGGGTGTAATTTAAGGGTAATGAAGCTACTTAAAATTTAATACGCCCAAGTGAAGTGGACAATTACTCTCCTCAACAAGTTCAAGCGGAATTTATCAGTTAACAGGAGAAGAAATACAATACAGTGATAAATTTTTAGAGATTGACCCTGTGAAGTAATACGAGGTGGAGGGAACTGTGCCGAGCAAGGTTGTGAAGTTTGGAAGAACCTTCCGTGGTCCAGTAGCGGTGAAATATCATTCGTCAGTACACAGGGTAAGATGCGTAAGACGAAATAAACGAAATAAAGGGGATGCAAGATTTAGTTGATTCAATCTGTGCAATTAAAAAGTGTTAGAGACGTAACGCACACTTGTGGCACTTTTAAATCTATTTCCTCTTTTATATCTTAGTTTTTGGCAGTGGCTATTTATTTGTTTCTGTACGAACTCTTAGTAGTAGTAGTAGTAGTAGTAGCAGGTTTCTTCTTTGAGAGTGGTTTATGATGTTTCTCGATAAACTTTACCAGCAGATCAGGGGGCTACTGGTGGCAAGTGAGGGAAGGTCGCACAGTACCGGACAAAAGGATATGTTTCTAACCTGTAGCGCTAATGACAGCATCTGTCTCGCCACTGCAGTATGAACTATGGAGGAACAGGACCACTCACGCATTTCTGAATCAAAAGGACAGTACGTTTTGGCATGCCAAAAAGTTACTTGCCTTTTGGGAGTTTTTTTCATGAACGACCTTGACTTTGGAGTGTTATGCCTTGTTTACAAAAAAAGAATATAACATTTTTATTCGGTCTGTGCGTACTAATGATGTTTTCTCTCTACCCTGGGTTGTGTCAATGTCTACCAAAACAGTGAAAATGTTAAACTACCAGAGCGCTACGTTCGGGTCTTATCGAACAAGAAATTTCGAGTTGTACCGGACATAAAAGATACCAAAAAAACTTAAACTTTCAGTTGTTTTGCGTACCAAGAAAATATAGCGACGAAGTTACGACGTAAATGGAATGAAAATAATGCGGAGGAGGTCATAGAAATAGTCAGACTTCTTGAAAACGATGTCAGGGGAGCGAGTGGGAAATGTTCATTTCCAGGAAGTACGTTACATGACAGGCTTAAAGCTTTACGGGAAAACAAGGAGGTGTCCTTGGAACCTGCTTCAGGAAATAACAGTTTTATTCCGGGAATGTTCAGTGAGGAGAAGGGAACAATATTGTTCGGTCATACACTCCTGGAAATGGAAAAAAGAACGCATTGACACCGGTGTGTCAGACCCACCATACTTGCTCCGGACACTGCGAGAGGGCTGTACAAGCAATGATCACATGCACGGCACAGCGGACACACCAGGAACCGCGGTGTTGGCCGTCGAATGGCGCTAGCTGCGCAGCATTTGTGCACCGCCGCCGTCAGTGTCAGCCAGTTTGCCGTGGCATACGCAGCTCCATCGCAGTCTTTAACACTGGTAGCATGCCGCGACAGCGTGGACGTGAACCGTATGTGCAGTTGACGGACTTTGAGCGAGGGCGTATAGTGGGCATGTGGGAGGCCGGGTGGACGTACCGCCGAATTGCTCAACACGTGGGGCGTGAGGTCTCCACACTACATCGATGTTGTCGCCAGTGGTCGGCGGAAAGTGCACGTGCCCGTCGACCTGGGACCGGACCGCAGCGACGCACGGATGCACGCCAAGACCGTAGGATCCTACGCAGTGCCGTAGGGGACCGCACCGCCACTTCCCAGCAAATTAGGGACACTGTTGCTCCTGGGGTATCGGCGAGGACCATTCGCAACCGTCTCCATGAAGCTGGGCTACGGTCCCGCACACCGTTAAGCCGTCTTCCGCTCACGCCCCAACATCGTGCAGCCCGCCTCCAGTGGTGTCGCGACAGGCGTGAATGGAGGGACGAATGGAGACGTGTCGTCTTCAGCGATGAGAGTCGCTTCTGCCTTGGTGCCAATGATGGTCGTATGCGTGTTTGGCGCCGTGCAGGTGAGCTCCACAATCAGGACTGCATACGACCGAGGCACACAGGGCCAACACCCGGCATCATGGTGTGGGGAGCGATCTCCTACACTGGCCGTACACCACTGGTGATCGTCGAGGGGACACTGAATAGTGCACGGTACATCGAAACCGTCATCGAACCCATCGTTCTACCTTTCCTAGACCGGCAAGGGAACTTGCTGTTCCAACAGGACAATGCACGTCCGCATGTATCCCGTGCCACCCAACGTGCTCTAGAAGGTGTAAGTCAACTACCCTGGCCAGCAAGATCTCCGCATCTGTCCCCCATTGAGCATGTTTGGGACTGGATGAAGCGTCGTCTCACGCGGTCTGCACGTCCTGCACGAACGCTGGTCCAACTGAGGCGCCAGGTGGAAATGGCATGGCAAGCCGTTCCACAGGACTACATCCAGCATCTCTACGATCGTCTCCATGGGAGAATAGCAGCCTGCATTGCTGCGAAAGGTGGATATACACTGTACTAGTGCCGACATTGTGCATGCTCTGTTGCCTGTGTCTATGTGCCTGTGGTTCTGTCAGTGTGATCATGTGATGTATCTGACCCCAGGAATGTGTCAATAAAGTTTCCCCTTCCTGGGACAATGAATTCATGGTGTTCTTATTTCAATTTCCAGGAGTGTAGAAGACTTACAAGAAGAATGAATTCACTGCCGCATTTATGAATGTTGGATCCGTGAGAACTATGTTCATGTATCACTGAAGCAATAATCCCAAACCCCCAAAACGGATTCTTTAAAGAATCGAAATCACGTCTATATTACATCTTCAACTTTGAAAATGAGTTAATGCATTAAATGTTTGACTTTAAGCATACAAAGTTGTGTCCGAGCGGTTCTAGGCGCTTCAGTCTGGAACCGCGCGACCGCTACGGTCGCAGGTTCGAATCCTGCCTCGGGCATGGATGTGTGTGATGTCCTTAGGTTAGTTAGCTTTACAGAGCTCTAATTTCTAGGGGTCTGATGACCTCAGTGTTAAGTCCCATAGTGCTCAGAGCCATTTGAACCATTTAAGCATGCAAAATACAGGTATTTATGACTAAAGACGCAAAACCGTAATTATATTGCTTTTATTACTTTCAAATTACTCACGCGTGGACTAAATGAAAAACTCAAAACCAAATCCATAAGACAGAAAAAGTTTAGAAAAGGTATGAAATAGTGTTTTAAACTTGTTGGAAATGGTAAGAGTTCTCATAATCAAACGCTGGATGAGTGTAGTCTGGGTAACTTGAATAAAAATATTTAATAAAGGCTTTCTTTTCATGGATCTATGAGCCGTATCTACTGAACTGTGTGTCGTACAATGATATGATTTTGCAGATACCATCGTTGGCATATGTAGATACTGTCTACAAAAAGAGTTCCGAATAGAGTTTGTAGTAAAGAAATAATAATTTGAATCGTCATACTTGTTGCTGATATTTTACTGCATGAACAGCGGAAATCTATTAAGTGCGGGGAGTGGCAGCTAGGAAGAGTTTCGAAAAGGTTAGAAATGGTGTGTAAAGGTCACTGGATGTCACCAAGTATTCTCATCCTCAACTACTGGACGAATGTAATCGGGATAATCTGAGCGCCAGGAGTTACACTGCCTCGAGAGGTATATACAGTTTCTAACTTCAATACAATTGAAAGAAAACAGCCCTCGGTCACTATTTTTAACGAATTAACCTGGTTTCAACACTGCTAGGAGTATCTTCCTCAGAATTTAAATCAAAGAATGGTCTGTAACATGGTCACAGAATTAAGAGTAAAAACCTATGATACAGAGTATAAGTACAGAATCATCGTGAAAGACTGGCAGTACCTATATGTCATTTATAAAATAATAAATATGCCAAAAGGGCATTAGTTACAAAGATATTTAAGATAAAATATTGTGATGGCGAGCCACTAAGGGATGCTCATTACTTACGCGGTTACAGGTTGCAAACGGACCGTTTGATGATTCTGTACTTATATACTGTGACCATGTTATAGACCATTCTTTGATTTAAATTCTGAGGAAGACACTGCTAGCAGTGTTGAAACCCGGTTAATTCGTTAAAAATGGTGACCGAAGGCTGTATTCTTTCAATTGTAAATATTCACGGCCTCTGAACGTGCAGCCATGTACAAAATTTTGCTAACTTTAATACTTGGTTTTCTCTGTTAATCCCTCAAAGTAAGATTATACCTCTTAATTAGCTGGATTATAACAGCATTTTAAATTTTTAAATTCAGTCAATACTCGTAAGAAATACCGAAATTCAAATTTTTGTGGCCCCTCTAAGCCATTAAGCAGATAATGTGTAACCGCTATGAGTGACTGTTTAGCAATGTGGATAGTCTTCATTGTAAGTGAGATAAATGTTTTACTAAAGATGAACCCGAAGTGGTAACGTATTACTAAGATGTGTAACTATTATTTACTTTACTATTTATAACCATTTACGGACCAATTACAACTGTTTGCAACAATAATTACTCTTTTACACATTACAATTTCACTGTCGATACAACTGTCCAAAATGTATCAAATGCAAAGTGTTAGAAATGCAAAGTGGTCCATTGATAGTTACCCGGCCAAATATCTCATGAAATAAGCATCACACGGAAAAACTACAAAGAACGAAACTCGTCTAGCTTGAAGGGGGGAACCAGATGGCGCTGTGGTTGGCCCACTAGATGGCGCTGCCACAGGTCAAACGGATATCAACTTTTTTTAGCAAGGAACCCCCATTTTTATTACATATTCGTGTAGTACGTAAAAAAATACGAATGTTTTAGTTGGACCACTTTTTTCACTTTGTGATAGGTGGCACTGTAATAGTCACAAACGTATAAGTACGTGGTATCACGTAACATTCCGCCAGTGCGGAAGGTATTTGCTTCATGCTACATTACCCGTGTTAAAATGGACCGTTTACCAATTACGGAAAAGGTGGATATCGTGTTGATGTATGGCTATTGTCACTAGGGTCACTATGTATGCTGCTCGGTGTCCTGGACGACATCATCCAAGTGTCCGGACCGATCGCCGGATAGTTACGTTATTTAAGGAAACAGGAAGTGTTCACCCACATGTGAAACGTCAACCACGATCTGCAACAAATGATAATGCCCAAGTAGGTGTTTTAGCTGATGTCGCGGCTAATCCGCACATCAGTAGCAGACGAATTGCGCGAGAATCGGGAATCTCAAAAACGTCGGTGTTGAGAATGCTACATCAACATCGATTGCACCCGTACCATATTTCCATGCACCAAGAATTGCATGGCGACGGCTTTGAACGTCGTGTGCAATTCTGCCACTGGGCACAAGAGAAATTACGGGACGATGACAGAATTTTTGCACGCGTTCTATTTAGCGACGAAGAGTCATTCACCAACAGCGGTAACGTAAACCGGCATAATATGCACTATTGGGCAACGGAAAATCCACGATGACTGCGACAAGTGGAACATCAGAGACCTTTGCAGGTTAATGTATAGTGCGTCATTATGGGAGGAAGGATAATTGGCCCCATTTTATCGATGGCAATCTAAATGGTATAACGTATGCTCATTTCCTACGCAATGTTCTACCGATGTTACTACAAGATGTTTCACTGCGTGACAGAATGGCGATGTACTTCCAACATGATGGATGTTCGGCACATAGCTCGCGTGCGGTTGAAGCGGTATTGAATAGCATATTTCATGACGGATGGACTGGTCGTCACGTTCACCGGATCTGACGTCCCCGGATTTCTTTCTGTGGGGAAAGTTGAAGACTATTTGTTATCATGATCCACCGACAACGCCTGTCAACATGCGTCAGCGCATTCTCAATGCATGTGCGAACATTACGGAAAGCGAACTACTCGCTGTTGAGAGAAATGTTGTTACACATACTGCCAAATGAACTGAGGTTGACGGACATCATTTTGAACGTTTATTGCATTAATGTGGTATTTGCAGGTAATCACTCTGTAACAGCTAGCGTTCTCAGAAAAGATAAGTTCACAAAGGTACATGTATCACATTGGAACAACCGGAATAAAATGTTCAGACGTACCTACGTTCTGTATTTTTATTTAAGAAACCTACCTGTTACCAACTGTTCGTCTGAAAATGTGAGCCATATGTTTGTGACCATTACAGTGCCATCTATCACAAAGCGAAAATACTTGTCGAAGTAAAACATTTATATTTCTTTACGTACTACACGAATATGTAATAAAAAATGGGGGTTCCTATTTAAAAATAAACGCAGTTGATATCCGTTTGACTTATGACAGCGCCATGTAACGGGCCTACCATAGCGCCATCTGGTCTCCCCCTTCAAGCTAGACAAGTTTCGTTCTTTGTAGTTTTTTCGTTTCACACTTATTTCGTGAGATATTTGGCTCGGTCACGATCAATGGACCACCCTGTATAAGTCATCTGACATGTGTTATGAGTTTGAGCTTTGTAACTGTATTAAGTAGCGGGTCATAGTGTAGTTTAGAGTGAAGAGCGTTCCAGTACCGCCTTCAGAAAATATTTTAATTCCGAAAAAGCTTATGTTACCGATACTATCCATTTTCCTCCTATGTACTGGCCAGGCCACAGGAGCTGAGCGGAGCCGAGAGAGAGAGGGAGATAGAGAGAGAGAGAGAGAGAGAGAGAGAGAGAGAGAGAGAGAGAGAGAGAGGTGGGGGCGCAGTGGAGTGGAAGGGAGCGGCCAGTGTTGTGATAATTCGGTAACGCGATATGAGCGGCCCCAGCATAATGCCGGCCACCTGTCAATAGCAGCGCGGAGCGTAGGGAAGCAGCAGCGAGGCTAGTGCAGCCACGGCCGGGCCGTCTGGACAGGAGCGGCTAGCGTCCGAGGCCGCCCCCCGCCGCCCGGGGAAAGAGACGCTGCGGTATACAACAACACAGTTAGGAAAACTCGAGTTGGTTAATTATCTCCCCGCATGTAACATCAAAGCGGTTTTAGCAGGAGCCGGTGGCTGCCGCCGCCGCTACAACACTAACTCGGCGTGTTAGGTTTACAATGGCCGCGTCGGCGGCGGCCCCGGCGCCCGGCGGGCGTACACTCAGGTGCAGGCGCCGTGCCTCTACCCTCTCTGCAGGGCTCCTCTCTCTCTGTGCGCGTCTGGCCGGCTCCGCATTTCCTCCCACTGTCCGCGGCGCGCGCTTTGAACACTTGCCGCGCCGCTGCCGGGCTGAGCGCGCCACCGGCCGGCCGCCCCTTCTGTTTTATTAGCGTTTCTCGCTCCGGCCGTTCCTTAAATGAGATACATTTCGCGGTCCAGTCGGATTACTGTCACGTGACCAACACGTTTTTCGCAGTCGGGATGTTATACTTGCGAAATGCATGTAATCCGGAGACAAGACACAAGTCAGATTCGATTACCGCCACTCCTCGTAGAATTACGACACCAGAAATCAAGAGGAACTGAAATCTTAGTTGAAACGAATCTAATGTGAATTCGTGCCACGACTTCGCATGTACACTACTGGCCTTTAAAATTGCTACACCAAGAAGAAATCCAGGTGACAAACGGGTATTCATTGGACAAACATATTATACTAGAACTGACATGTGGTTACATTTTCACGCCATTTAGGTGCATAGATCCTGAGGAATCAGTACCCAGAACAACCACCTCTGATATGCATGGGCATTCAGTCAAACAGAGCTTGGATGGCGTGTACAGCTACAGCTGCCCATGCAGCTTTAACACGATACCACAGTTCATCAAGAGTAGTGACTGGCGTGTTATGACGAGCCAGTTGTTCCACAGCCGTTGACCAGACGTTTTCAATTGGTCAGAGATCTGGAGAATGTGCTGGCCAGGGCAGCAGTCGAACATTTTTTGTATCCAGAGAGGCCCGTACAGGACCAGCAACATGCGGTTGCGCATTATCCTGCTGAAATGTAGGGTTTCGCAGAGATCGAATGAAATGTAGAGCCACGGGTGTTAACACATCTGAAATGTAACGTCCACTGTTCAAAGTGCCGTCAATGCGAACAAGAGGTGACCGAGACGTGTAACCAATGGCACCCCATACCATCACGCCGGGTGATACGCCAGTATGGCGATGACGAATACACCCTTCCAATGTGCGTTGACCCCGATGTCGCCAAACATGGATGCGACCATCATGATGCTGTAAACAAAACCTGGATTCAACCGAAAAAATTACGTTTTGCCATTCGTGCAGCCAGGTTCGTCGTTGGCAGGTGCTCCTGCCTGTGATGCAGCGTCAAGGGTAACCGCAGCCATGGTCTCCGAGCTGATAGTCCGCGCTAATGCAAACGTCGTCGGACTGTTCGTGCAGATGGTTGTTGTATTGCTAACGTCCCCATCTGTTGACTCAGGGATCGAGACGTGGCTGCACGATCCGCTACAGCCACGCAGATAACATGCCTGTCATCTCGACTACCGGTGATACGAGGCCGTTGCGATCCAGTACGGCGTTCCGTATTACCCTCCTGAACCCACCGATTCCATATTCTGCTAACAGTCATTGGAACTCGACCAACGCGAGCAGCAATGTCGCGATCCGATAAACTGCAATCACGGTAGGCTACAATCCGACCTTTATCAAAGTCGGAAACGTGATGGTACGCATTTCTCCTCCTTATACGAGGCATCACAACAACGTTTCACCAGGCAACGCCGGTCAACTGCTGTTTGTGTATGAGAAATCGGATGGAAACTTTCCTCGTGTCAGCACGTTGTAGGTGTCGCCACCGGCGCCAACCTTGTGTGAATGCTCTGAAAAGCTAATCATTTCCGTATCACAGCATCTTCTTCCAGTCGGTTAAATTTCGCGTCTGTAGCACGTCATCTTCGTGGTGTAGCAATTTTAATGGCCAGTAGTCTAGACACTCCACTTACTGAAAGAATTCGACAGCACCTCCCATTGACTAATCCGTGATGCCCTTGCCACCGACTCAGCTAAAAGTGCATGACACCACTATAGAGCGGAGAAACTTGACAGATCCACCCGCAACGGATCCCGATCTGATAATACCGAAGTACGTAAAATCTGTTATCATAGAGACCTTAGAAAGTACCACGCCTAGACAAAGTGGCAACCAAGAAGTGAAAAATCTCCCGCATAAACCACTGGTGCCTTTGATGGGAATATGCAGCGATCTGTAAAAATTAAAGACGAAAGTCACTTTCCCATGATGTCTTACCGCCAAGTAACACAGCTGGATGTCGATTCGTAATGGGTCCGTGGACATTACAAAATGGGGGAAAAGGTTCTAAACTGGGTGTCTGATTACCAAGGACGGCAGTGCTTGCTCCGCGACGTGTTCCCAGGTTGGTCATTAGGTTGGTAAGGAGTTCTTGTGGTAGGGTGTTCCATTCCTCCACCAGCGCTGTTGACAATTGGTGGATATTCATTCATCCACACAGTCGTGCTACAAAACGTCTACCAAACGCATCCCACACATGCTCGATGGAATTTAAGTGGAGAGAATGGTCAGGCCAGTCCATTCGCCTAACACCCTCTCGTTGCAAGAATTCCCCACCCGCACTGTTCGAAGCTGTCGCACTTTTAACCCATAAAAATGAAACCAGGGCCGAATGCACCCCTTAGAAGACTCAAGTGGGGAAGGAGTGCAGTGTCACAAAATCGTTGATCGGTGAGTGTACCGTGTCCAAAGATGTGGAGATCAGTACGCCTATGCAGCATTATGCCTCCTGTAACGCCCCAAGGACAGAAAACACAATTCACAAACTTTTTGGAAACTTAAAGTAGGGATTTATATTAAAAATGAAGAAATTCCTCCAGCTGCGTTTAAGGTGTCGATTTTATTTTGGCACCTAGTTTCAACGTTGTAACAACGTCATCTTCAGGCCCATACACTTGTTGACGTCCACTGCGTGCGGCTGATACTAGAAGTCAGTGGTTGATCACTGTCGCCTCAAGAACCAGTATTTTTTTCCAGAATGTTGGGTGCGTCACTAGCACCTACTCCTCTCAAAGCATGTACCCTTCCTTCTGATTCACCCTGTATATGTGAGAGATAACCCGACCAAGAATAATCTTATCCTCACGCAGTTCGACGATGATACTGCGGCTTTCACAAGTGGACGAAGTCATACGGTGAATATTAGGAGACTGCAAAACTGTCAGAATTGTAAAGATGGTGCGAAACGACGACGTTCAACTGATCCCACAGGAAAGTTCTGTTATCTACTGCACAAAAGAGGCCTACACTTGTAACACATCTCCTGCTAGTCGGTCATCAAACAGAATGAGGGAGGACAGCCACATACCTTGGCGTAATTGTTTAGTAAATATTCTTTCGGGGCATGGGTTTTATGATCTCTGTAATATCCCCGCCCCCCTCCACAGACACGGACACACTTAATGCATGTAGAGCTGATTGCGAATACGACTGCACAGACGGTTCCACTGTGGAGGGAAGGGGGGAAGGGACAGGGTGTGGTGAGTAGGAGCTGTCTGGATGTAAATGAAGAAGTGCAAGATGTATCCAGAAAGTAGCTCTCCCATCCCGCCACGAAATGGCACATCAAAAACTGAAAAATAGGAACTGTGCATATGCGCGAGATATTTTTTTGTTTTGCGCAGCCTTAGGAGATAGCTGGCAATTTCCGACTAGACGCGCAACATTGCCACTGTGGCAGCTGAAAACAGGGGTTGTAGAAGTTTCTTCCGACAAATATGGCGTCAGATCTGCGGCAACATTGCCTAAAAGCTGGCAGTTGCTATGGTAATCATAAAACATCCAGCGGTGGAAGACGCAACCCGACGATGCAGACGGGAGGGCTGGACAGGTAGGAGCAGGCAAAGCAAGCGTCTGGGAGGAATAGCGTTGCATGTTGTGGTGGGGGGGGGGGGGGGGAGGAGGGAGGGTAGACAGTAGGTACCTGCCGTGTCCCGCGTCCACAAAGGGCAGGCAGAGGCAGCGCCAACACGCCGGAGGCGGCGTGCAGAGCCGGGGCCCTCTGAGAGCCAGTAGCTGCTCTGCTAGCAGGCGCAGGCGCCGGCGGGCGCCCTGTCCCGCGCTGCACACGCTGGCTGCCTGCTACACAAGGCAGGCTCGCAGAACATCGCCACTACCCTCGCCAAGGCCCCACTACTGCCCAAAGCCGATACCAGGCGCAATTTCTGCGCCTACCTGACTAATATTAGTTAGTCCCACTAAAAGAGCCCAGTGGTCACTTTAGAGTGCTGTAGTTGCTGCAGGACAGGTACTGGGCGGTGGTGTATACGCAGTGATTCAGCAGGCGCACCTACGGGTTCTATGCAAATCTCGACACCTTCAAATACGACGAACGAGAGTTTTATATTTTCCAAAGTATTAGTCGTACAGAAAAATTGAACAGCACCTTTATGTGGGAAATTTAAATGGTTCAAATGGCTCTGAGGACTATGGGACTTAACATCTGACGTCATCAGTCTCCTAGAACTTAGAACTACGTAAACCTAACTAACCTAAGGACATCACACACATCCATGCCCGAGGCAGGATTCGGACCTGCGACCATAGCGGTCGCGCGGTTCCAGACTGAGGCACCTACAACCGTTCGGCCTAACCGACCGGCGGGAAATTTAATGTAATTAAATTTAGCACGGGGATACGTTTTCGCTACAGGCCATATTTTTCGAATTATTAAAAAATACCTACGAAAGTGACCTTCAAACGCGTTTTTATTGAATAACTCGAAAACTGTGGCCTCTAGCGAAACGTATCCCAGTGCACGAACAAAAATGTTCATGTTCATTTTCTCTAGGACTAATAGTTTGCGTGTGGCGAGTGGAGAATTCGAAAATCTCGCACATGATTTTTGGAGGTGTTGCGGGTTGCATAAAACCCACAGATAGGGGCAATAGAATCGTCCTGTAAGTGACAGTGGTATGCAATCAACGCAATAAGATTTGTCGACGTGGAAACGGGACAGTATGGCAGAAAGCAGCTGTTGTAGTTTAACATCCAATTGCCATACCTTGAGCGAGATTGCCGGATTTATCGGTGTGCTGTACTCTCCAATTCATCTACAAGGAATGCCGTACCACTCGCAGCCATGTAACACGATGTAAGAACAGAGATCTTAAAAGGTGCTGACTGACAGGGACTTATTACAGTATGATGCCTTCTCATTGACAGTTTCAAATCCAACAGATAAGGCTGCTATTGGTGAATGAAGACCCATTCCAACCACTATCCGAGTGGACTCTTCCAAGGAAATTCCATGAAATTAACATTTTTGACTCGCGGACCTTGCAAAACGCGGTTGCTGACAGTATCATATAAGGTTACACTTCTACAACGGGATAGTCAGCACAGAAACTACCCACTAGATGATTGGAGGCGTCTAGTGTGATTCGACAGGTCACGATTCATCTCTTTTCAAATAACGCAATGTGTTGAGTACACCAACAGCCGAATGAGTGTTGTAGGTTGTGAAGACTATATCAGGCTGGGAGCAGTTCTGTGAGGTTTCAGGAAGGGAGGTGTGTGAGGGACTTTGGACAGAGATTTGGATACACTTATTGATGTTACCATGAACCTTGAGTAGAAATGAGACCTTTAAGATGCAGTATGTAGGTCAGGCCGGAGTAATTCTGTGAAGTTTTGTTATTTTTGTTGTTGTTGTTGTTGTTGTTGTTGCTGCTGCTGCTGCTGCTGCTGCTGCTGCTTCTGTTGTTACTGATTTTGTTGTGTTGGTGGGGGTGTTTCGTAGTTTCATACAATGGCTTGGTCCCACTCATTCAGGTTATGGTGAATGTCAACGAGGATCTTTATTTCAGCGTTTTCGGTGACAGCTGTTGCTCCCTTCTCATTCATCTTCATGATGAGCATGCTTTCTACAATGCTGTCTTCCACAGATGACAATAACTGTATTCAAATGGCTGTATGCATACGCTTCTGGTCTGACAAGCACCTACGCAGCCTATCGCCCCTCGGGCGCCCCGCTAGATCACCAAACCTTAACGCCATAAAAATATTTGGGACTCTTTAGAACAGTGGATGCAACATAGCTGTCCGTATGCCTGCAATCTCTTACTCTATGGGATGTAATCATTAATGAGCGGTTACAGCCAGATATGGCATACTTGAAGAAACTTGTTGACTGTCTCCCTTGCCAAATTGAGGTCATCTTCAAGGATAGAAAGGGAATAACATTTTAACATGCCTGCTCGGAGTGACTGTTTTTCTTCTTCGGTGTACTCCTAAAGCGCACAGTATGTGGATGTTAAGTGGTGGAATTTGGTGGATCAGTGTGTGTCAAAACCCGCTCGATGACAACTGAATCCCTTTATTACTTTCCAACACTTCATATTAATAGCGCATGGCCACATTGGCGGCCAGTGGAATGGGGATTAGAGATCCGGAAACCTAACCCCAGCTTGGCGGCGTCTGTAGCTGGGGAACATTTGGTTGTTCGGTGGCTAGGAGGCTCTCAGTTCGACACCCAGCCTATGAATGGTACGACTGGACCCCCTGGAAGGCGATCCTGTCACGATGACCAGTGACAGATGGTGACTCAATGACTTGCCGATTCGATGACCTGCCTGGCCGATTGAACAGTATTTCTATGCACCAAATCGGTTTCGTTGCTTCTGCAAATAATGTGGGCTACCAACACAAGTACAAGGATAGCGTACCAATAGGGACAAGAAAGGAGGCATGAAGGGCGCCAAAACAGAAATAACAATCATACATTTATTGCACCATTACGCACACACATCATGTTATGTGAGACATTATAATTGTCATACTCAAATCTATGACACACAATATGTATCAGGAAGGGGACACACAATGGACTTTAAGAAATTACAATGGCACATCAACTCCGCTATGGCAAACAGTGTGCATAATGAAGGCCGCACAATTTTACCAATGTAAGAAATTAAAACAATACTATCATAAAATTAACTAAATTGCCTTGAAGGAAATGTTCATGAGAAGAACACGACGGGGCCGCAAGGGAGGAGGCAACACAATACTTAATTCAGTTGCTCTAAAACAAACAACGGACACCAAGCCACGCCAACAACGGACACGTAAGGCACGCAACTACTCTCTCCGCTGCGGTTCCGCGCGTTCCACCCAAGTAATAGCTACCTGAAACATTTCAGTACTGGGAACAGTACACCAGTGATCAGCAAATTAAAAAAAAAACAATAACAGGACATAAAAATACAATAATTTAAGAAAATCACATCATATGAGTATGAGCTTAAGGTCTTTCGGTAATTAACAGATTACGAAACAGGTAAAGGGGCATGTGTCACTATTAAATCTTGCGTAATTACGCTACTAAATTTCTCAGTACCCAATTTGCAATTAACGCAACAAGAATTAAATCATTTAAATGATAATGTTACTTTAAAATAATAATAAAATTATTTCATACAAAAGAGGACCAAGAATGGCCCGATCAGTACTCCCCAGTGAAGCAGTTCACACAAATGGTACTCCAC
Organism: Schistocerca serialis cubense; assembly: GCF_023864345.2. Taxonomy (NCBI): domain Eukaryota; kingdom Metazoa; phylum Arthropoda; class Insecta; order Orthoptera; family Acrididae; genus Schistocerca; species Schistocerca serialis. Next base: position 222,148,207 of record NC_064643.1, on the reverse strand, counting down.
GGCTCCGAGCACACAGCCCCATACAAAATGCAACACAACCACAGCGACCCGGCGTACTACTAGAACCAACAGGCAGTAAACCAAAATCGTACTAAGCCAAAACAAGGACCGACCTTCAAAATAACGAGACCTAGCCCGGGCCGGACAACAGACCAAATCCCGGGAAATCCATAAGAAACATCAGCCAACTTAATACCAAAACAACAATTTCTGAACAATATGCAAAACACAAAACCTCTCAGTCCAAAGGCTTCGGTTTAGTCACGAAGGTGGCTCCGACACGCCTGATGAGGTGTCAAGTGTCGTACGGAGTGCCGAATCAAGCTTAACCTTCGTTGACGGAAAGCGGAAGCACCACAAGACAAAATAAACTCCAATCTACCCGCGCAAGGCAAACTCTAAGAAGTGCCACTCGAAGACTATGCACTTGAAGATCGAACATAAAGCACCCAGACTACCGTGCCGCTGATGACGCACTTCCATCACCAGCGTCTAGCAGAGTACGGAGAGCAGCGTAGCCCATCGATATACATCCAAGGGACGGTAAACGAGGATAGCAATCCCAGCGCCGGCCGCGGTGGTCTAGCGGTTCTAGGCGCTCAGTCCGGAACCGCGAGGCTGCTACGGTCGCAGGTTCGAATCCTGCCTCGGGCATGGATGTGTGTGATGCCCTTAGGTTGGTTAGGTTTAAGTAGTTCTTAGTTCTAGGGGACTGATGATCACAGATGTTAAGTCCCATAGTGCTCAGAGCCATTTGAACCATTTGCCAATCCCAGCGACGGAGAGACAGGAGGACGAAATGACATCCCGCCGCACATAGAAGGTATTTTTAACTCAGGCTCGATAAACTACAACAGACGAGATGTTGCTCCCCTTGCGAATCAAGTTAAACGGCACACCACGCCGCTGTCCACACTATTAACCGTAAACTCACGGTCCGGTCTTCCCATCGGGCCCCATTCGGCTTCCAGACGCAAACAACCCCAGCCGAGCCGAACTGTCTTCAAGCCAAGGCAGCCACCTCTTCATTCCTCACACGCCTCCAGCTAAGCGCCGGCCAGCGATCACACACGGAAACAACCGCCTAACGCCAAAGCGCCATCTGAGTGAAAAATCAGCACTAGGATCGATACGGACTTGGAAATAAGCGCCGGCCGGAGTGGCCGTGCGGTTCTAGGCGCTGCAGTCTGGAGCCGGGCGACCGCTACGGTCGCAGGTTCGAATCCTGCCTCAGGCATGGATGTGTGTGATGTCCTTAGGTTAGTTAGGTTTAATTAGTTCTAAGTTCTAAGGGACTGATGACCTCAGAAGTTAAGTCGCATAGTGCTCAGAGCCATTTGAACCATTTTTTTTGGAAATAAGCGAGCACCGTAACACAAATGTCACGTACGGCGCGGGCCGAAGTGTACCTGTTTTTGGTAAGTAGCGAGCAATGACTACTGGCAGTCAGAACGGCATCCCCCAGCGGACACTGTGGCATAATGCTGCCCCGGGGTGTTACTACGTGTCCTTTTTACGACGTCGAGTGCTGTTGCCTGAACTCGCGGCCTTATAGAGCGTTGATCTTTTGCTGCATCTCTGAGTTAGAGCTGACCGCTTTCGAATTGCTTCTCGCCGCTGATCGTTGTGATGGTAAAGTCGACGACCGGTTTTGGAAGAGGGGGGAAAAAAATAAAGCGTCAGATACCCGAGAAGCGAGGCTGACACGGTGGGGCTGCGTTTTAACCGTGGCCTCTGTGGCGCCTGGCTGCCATCTGGGACAAAGGGAAGCGGCGTGCGCCGGCCTCGGGCTACCGGCAACCGCCTACTGGCTCCCAGTTGCTGCCCGCTACTGCCTGCCCCGAGGCTCGGCGGCCCGGCCAAAGGCGTAGCCAGTCAGCCAGCTGAGTCCCGGCGGCGAGACTTTGTCAGCTACAGACCGGCCCAGGCCCGTATCATGCCCTGTGTAATGCGCTGATCTTTTGTTGTGTTAGGACCGCGCCGGCTTCAAGCGCGCCCTCACACGCACGCCCACACATACAGATACACTCGCTGACATGGACACATACGCGCACAGAGGCGCCGCTCGCCGGCCGCTGAACAAATCCTGTTTATTAAGTTAGCCTCCCCCCTCCACCCCCCCCCCCCCCCTCCAGTAATGGCAAAACCTCCGCGAGCGCAGCCGACCGGGCCCTTTTGTAGTCTCTCTCTCTCTCTCTCTCTCTCTCTCTCTCTCTCTCTCTCTCGGGGAAGGCCGGGCGGGCAAAGGTATAATTAATTGCCTCGGGGTCAATTTGGCAGAAAAGGCTTCCTCTGTTATTACGGCATAGTTGTATTAAAGTTTAGTGCACGCCGCCTCGCAAAAGACGGCGCCTCGTCTGCGCTCTCCCTGCCCCCCTTGTCCCCCTCCCCCCTAACACACCGTCGACCACCCCGGGGCGCCGCCGTCTCCGCAGTGCGCATGCGCGAGCGTCCGTCCGCTCGCTCTCTCTCTCTCTCTCTCTCTCTCGGGGGCGCACACGGGCAGGCATTAAGAGTTTAGCCCCGCGCGCCGTATAATTGAATGTGCATGCCGGCACCTGTATTAATTAAATCCACTGTCTGTCTAATGGAGGGGGCAGTCGTATAATGTCCTTCCTGGCCGGCGCAAACGCCTGCTCAGAACTAATCGCGTAATGCGTGATGAATCTGCCGTCCCAATTACTTTTATCATTATTGTCGCCCGACCCATCCGGGGTCCGGGTCGCAGCAGCGGAGTCGCCGTCATCGCAACGCGCCGCGCCGCACGCCATCGCATCGCGCGCGCATTGCGCAGGTATAATTACCTCCACGGCCGCTGTTGTGGCGAATAACTTGGCGGCGGCGGCGGCGGCAGCAGCGGCAGCAGAAGCAGCGCTAAACAAGAGGAACAGCCGCGGCACTGGCCCTCTTAACCGGTTTAATTTAATTACGGCCGCTGCTGCTTCCTCCAGCTGAATCAAAAGAACAGCCTCGCGTTTCTATTCTCTCACTCGCGTTCGCTGGAATGCCATTTCACGGCCAGCTGAAGAAATGAAAATGTTTTGCTTGCGAAATAATTACAGGTGACCAGGAAATGAAAGACAGTAGTGTCAGACAGCTCTTCTAGGTTATAAGGTACCTGACTCATCCGAACATTATTCTACCGCCATTGTCATTTGATAATGAACTAGTACGTCATTTACTTGACGTTGATTCCTCGTAGTATAGGCTAACTTTTACTCCAGGATTTGGTAAATTTAAGTTTACTTCTCAGCGCGATGCACTTCCTGTCATCACAGTCGTAAGTTACCTAAGGGACGGAAGTCATGCACCACTTATCTGTGTACCAAGTAAACTGCTCTGAGTGTGCGTATTTTCTGAGGAGGAAAATTGGGACCAGTCCAGCATTTGCTCAAAAAAACGTCGGAAACGGCCTAAAAAGCTCTCTCAGGCTGGCCATTCCTCCAGTCATGGTTGTCAATTCCCCACGCCGATTCAATCGAGGTCTGGATCACCTTCCTGTCTTGCAAGCTGCCATTTTGAGCGTTACACTGTTCATGCAGCTCCATTTAGTAATAAGCAGAATCATAAAAATGGTTCAAATGGCGCTGAGCAAAAAATTGGTTCAAATGGCTCTGAGCACTATGGGACTTAACATCTGAGGTCATCAGTCTCCTAGAACTTAGAACTACTTAAACCTAACGAACCTAAGGACATCACACACATCCATGCCCGAGGCAGGATTCGAACCTGCGACCGTAGCAGTCGCGCGGTTCCGGACTGCAGTGCCTAGAACCGCTCGGCCACCACGGCCGGCTTGGCGCTGAGCACTATGGGACATAAACATCTGAAGTCATCAGTCCCCTAGACTTAGAACTACTTAAAATTAACTAACCTAAGTACATCACACACATATATGCTCAATGCAGGATTCCAACCTGCGATCGTAGCAGTCGCGCGGTTCCGGACTGAAGTGCCTAGAACCGCTCGGCCACCGCGGCCGGCGCAAAATCATAGATTAGGTTCTTTCATTTTCTTATATTTGTTACGGCACCATCACATCATTATTTCAGAGTGCCGTTACTGGTTTTGTGCAGCCAGTGGCTATCTTCTGATGGACAGCAGATAAAAAGAGTGTACATTCTTGATGTAGTTAGGATGGAGATAAGCGATCTGATATCTCTGTGTACATAGAGCAGAGTATATGTACGCCTGGGATCTCCTCCCAAACCTCTAGATCAATTTCAACAAAATTTGGCTCAGAAGCAGCAGGGTTTATGGGGGTTAATGTCGGGCGATCTGGATGGCAAAATCATTCGTTCGAATTGACCTGAATGTTCATCAAACCAATCGCGACCAACTGTGGTCCGGTGACACGTCGCATTGTCATCCACAAAAATTCCGTCGTTGTTTGAGAACATAAAGTCCATGACCGACTGCAAATGGTCTCAAAATAGCCGAACATGACCATTTCCAGTCACTGATTAGTCCAGTTGGACAAGAGAACCCAGTCGATTCCATGTAAACATGGTCCACACCATTTTGAGGCCACAGCCAGCTTGCACAGTAGCTTGTTGACAACTTGGGTCCATGCCTTCGTGGAGTCAGCACCACCTCAAACCCTACCATCATCTCTAACCAACTGAAATAGGGACTCATCTCACCAGGCCACGGTTTTCCAGTCGTCTAAGATTTAACCGGTACGGTGACGAACCCAGGAGAGGTGCTGCAGGCCGTGTTGTGCTATTAGAAAATGCACTCGCGTAGGTCGTCTGCTGCCAAAGCCTATTAACGCCAAATTTCGACGCACTCTCCTTACGGGTACGTTTACCGTACGTCCCACGTTGATTTCTGTGGTTACTTCAGGCAGTGTTGCTTGTATGTTATCACTGATAACTCGATGCAAACGCCGCTGCTGTCGATCGTTAAGTGAATGCCGTCGGCCATTGTGTCGTTTTTCGTCAAGGGTAACACCCGACGTTTGGTGTTCTCGGCACGCTCTTGACACTGTGAGTCTCTGAATAATAAATTATCTAAAATATTCCGAAATGAAACGTACCATGCTTCTAGCTCCAGCTACCATTCCGCGTTCAAAGGCTGTTAATTTCCATCGTGCGGCCATAATCACGTCGGAAACCGTTTCACATGAATCGCCGGAGTACAAATGACAGCTCCACCAATGCACTGCCCTTTCATACAATTTGTACTACCGCCATTTGCGTATGTACATATCGCTATCTCATGACCTCGGTCACTTCAGTGTATTTTCTCACAGGCCACAGCTGCTACCTACGCAACTGCATCGCGAGAAATTTAGCCAGAGCTTTCGCGATTGTGGGTGGCTATAGAGGCAGCATGGCTTAATATTTCTGCAGGTGATTTCCGACCTCTTCTTGAGTCCGTACTACGTTCAGATGCTGCACTACGCCGGGCGAAAGGAAATCCGACGCGATGTTAAGAGGTGTCGCATGACTTTTGTCACCTGAGTGCAAACCATATCCCAGTTAGGATTGATACGGTACGTCTTCAGAGGTGTGTTCATGGCCATGGAAAAGGTGAAATGGTGCCGGTCCTTATCACTTGTTTCCCATTCCTTTTGGCAGCAATCCGTCCGACAGTGGATGAGTTGCTAGTTCTCAGTAATATGTTGACCAGTAATTTCCATTATTCTATCCTCGCTCCGTGTCTTTACCCAGTATCTCCCAGTCCTGTTCCTAATAATTACTCGAATGTCGGTGGGGTAAATTCCGAGCATCACGCACAGTGTTTCCATCGACTTACTGCCGGAAGCCCCCGATAGTGTGACCGTCCACGAGAACAGCGTTGTAGGAGTCGACGTCAGTGTTGCGGCGGTGATTAGGGAGGGAGGATCGGAGCGGAGCGGGCAGAGTCAAGTCGCGTTCCTTGAGCAGCGCTATGTAGGCGGGTGGCGGCGGGTGGATTAGACGGGCACCGGCTGGCAAGGCACTCTGCCTGATGAAACGGCTAATCCGTCCGCATCCCCGCGCCGTGCCGTTCCGTTTTAATATTCATTTAGAACCGGCGGTGCGTTCGATGGCGCGCAGCTCGAGAAACCGCGGCAACCTGCAACGGGCGGCCTCGCGCGTGGGCGGATGACCGTGTAGCGGCCAGGTACTGGGCTGCCGTCTTAAGGCTGCGGTCACAGGGGCATCGACGGCGGGGCGTTCCGCCGACAACCGACGTCGGCCGAAGACAGCTGAAGTTTTCAAAGCGGAATACCAGTACGGTCGCGGTCTCGCTGCAACTGATCTCAACGCCCGAACCTCGTACGACGGTCGACGGAATCGAGTCGGTTTGTTTTCTTCATTCGAATCAGGCGACGTTGTGACACGGGAAATATTTAAGGTAAAGGTGAAGTTACACGTTCTAGCCCTGTACGGACCAATCGGCCCGACCGACCGCCAACATAGCTCTCCCAGTCGTTGTTGGGTTTCTTGACCTTGGTATCACCACTGTTCGGTCGAGTAGGTCCTGAGTTGGCCTCACGAAGCTCGGTGCGCCTCTTTCGAGTCCTCCCACCAAGGAGAACTCCCTGCTAGCACCGGAAATCGAGATCGCGTCCCCTAGCCCGCATGGCAGCTGGTCGCGGTCACCATTCAACTACGGAGGCGGACACCCATAAAACATGGATGGCGAGAAGTTTTTACTTTTAGTACGGAAAAAGTGGGCAACTTTGCGTCACTTTTAGTGATTTTGTAACATAACTTACACAAATACGCGCTGTAATAATTTCCACATATAAGATTAACATTTATCCTGTTATTTCGCTGGCAACAATGTTTTTATGTGCAATGACGCATTCACAATATTAATTGTAACAAAATTACGCTCCCCCACCTCCTCTCCCTTGGGTCAGGACAACTTTCTAACATGAAGTTTAAGACCGGGGGAGCTGGGTTCAAATGATTCAAATGGCTCTGAGCACTATGGGACTTAACATCTGAGGTCATCAGTCCCCTAGAACTTAGAACTACTTAAACTTAACTAACCTAAGGAATTCACGCACATACTTGCTCGAGGCAGGATTCGAACCTGCGACCGTAGCGGTCGCGTGGTTCCAAACTGAAGTGTCTAGAACCGCTTGGTCACCCCGGCCGGCGGGGGAGCTGGGAATACCTAGTACTTTTTTTATGACATACAGTTATAACTTCGCCGGCCGCTGGTGGCCGAATGCTTCTAGGCGCTTCAGTATGGAACCGTGCGAGCGCTACGGTCGCAGGTTCGAATCCTGCCTCGGGCATGGATGTGTGTGATGACCTCAGATGTTAAGTCCCATAGTGCTCAGAGCCATTTGAACCATATAGTTTTAACTTCGATACAAATTTGTACAGCTTTATTAGATTTGTTTCATCAATCACCAGAAGAACATTTGTCGAAATGTTTGCCAGTTTGGTGAGATTTATTTTTCTAACAATCTTAAAATTTTAATAATTATAGGTCTACGCCCACTGAAGCAAAAAAAGAAAGAAAAAATGCAAACTACGTTAAGTAAGTTAATTAAGTAAAATTTTTACACACTTATTTATACATATGTTCAATGGAACCGTGTCAGAAAAACATAGGTCACAACACTGTATCCTCTAAGCAAGGTAATTAGATCAGGCTGTTAGATACTTAGCTACAGTTTTACTGGTACAACAAAAAACATTCGTGACACTTTAATACAGTATTGTCCAAAACAAAACCTCGTATCTAGAAACAAAGTTATAAAGCAAAATGAAACTTTTGCATTTTTACTAAACCATTTACAAGTGTCCCTAATTTTATTAATGAGACTTAGTTTCTACAATCTCAGTTGTCATACGTATCTGCAGGTATCTGTGCTCCCACAAAATTAAATGTATAATATACAGAAATAACATTTTTCACTTTCCCATCTCTGAAGAAAATTGTTGTAAAACATAGCTCTTATAAAGAATGGTCTACACATATCACTTGTTCATACAGACTTACCTTCAGTTAGTCAGCTCTTCAGATTTATCGGCAGCAGCAGAAACTTTCCAAGAAATCTACAAACTCTCCTTTCCACCTGCAAATAATACGGTTTTGAGGCCAGCTCATGTGTAATGCATAGGTATTTTTGTAGCTTCCATCACTAACAGCGGCACTATTCAAGTACACGCTGCAGCATAACTGTATACTAAGAACCGAATTACAATATTTAAGAATAAAAAGCTACAGCGCGCTGTTGTCGCAAAGTAAGATCTCGGTTACAAAGTCCCCCACTTTTACGCTACACAAAAGAAGGAGTTTGCGGCATTCTGAGAAATGTCATAGCACGGATATGTCCTGAAACCCATTTACTGGAAGCCACAAGTTTCGAACAAAATTTAATAACAACAATTAGTTGAGGCTTACGGTACCTTAAACTACATACGAGTAATACATGTTCTGTGGCTGTCTAGCCACATCAACCTCATGTGTATTGTTAATACTGTATGTCATGTGCAACACGGGGAAATCTATACCGTAAATTTTAGGCCAACATTTTAACGTTAAAAATTTATACATGGAAGCGAGAAAAGCGGCGGATGTCGGTGTTGATACTTGAAGTTGCTATAGTGGATCTTTTTTAATTTGTAGTAGGTTGCCATTGCCGATATGACGTATGTCTTTTCACGTTTAGTGCTTTAAGTGTTCAGAGTATCTTACTGTAAAATTTAAGTTTCTCTTTCACACGTTTGCTAAATGACTGTCATTGAAGACTAATTGACATGCATCTGTTTCGCTGGATTTATTTGAAATTGTGTTTAGTATTCGTAAGCTTGCTTTTGAGTATCTCTAGTATATAACAAGAAATTTTTCTATTCGGCTTATATATTGTTCGTAAAAATAGTCTGGTTATTCTAATAACTGAGAAGAGGGTGTATGGTTGACACCATCTCAGACTCGCGGGTACCCTAGCACCTGAGCATTTTCATAAAGTGCCTCTGTAGAGTTCCCCTTACAAAATCTTTAAAAAATGAAAGGATTAAAAAAAAGAAAGAACTGAAACTGACTCGTCAGGTTACATTTTGTAACACCAATAACGAATAGCCAAAAATTCGTTTCACCTCCTCTCGAGGAATGCTTTAGTTGGTCCGTCATGTGACAAGGCTGAAGGGCTTAAGTTTGGCGCCATGTATTCAATAAAATACATTTTTATGTATACCAATAACAGCAGCTGCAGGTCAAAGTGGTACAAACCACGTATCCGTGAGTTCGTTGTATGTCACATTAGTTATACACTGAAGCGTCAAAGAAACTCGTATAGGTATGCGTATTCAAATACAGTTATACGTATCGAGGCAGAATACGGCGCTGTGGTCGGCAACGCCTGTATAAGAGGACAAGTGTCTGCTGCAGTTGTTAGGTCGGTTGCAGCTGCTACAGTGGCAAGTTATCAAGATTTAAGTGAGTCCGAACGTGGTGTTATAGTCGGAGCACAAGGTAGCGACGAAGTGGGGATTTTTCCCGTACGATCATTTCACGGGTGCACCGTGAACATCAGGAATCCGATAAAACATCACATCTCCGACATAGCTGCGGTCGGAAAAAGATGTTGCAAGAACGGGTCAAACAACGACCGAAGAGAATCTTTCAAAGTGACAGAAGTGCAACGCTTTGGCAAATTGCCGCAGATTTCAGTTTTGGACCATCAACAAGTGTCAGCGTGCGAACCATTCAACGAAACATCATGGATATGGGCTTTCGGAGCCGAAGGCCCACTCGTCTATCCTTGATGACTGCACGACACAAAACTTTACGCCTCGCCTGGGCCTATCAACACAGACATTGGACGATCTTGTTTCAAATTGTATCGATCGGATGGACGTGTATGGGTGTGGAGACAACCTCATGAATCCATGGACCTTGCATGTCAACAGGAATCTGTTCAAGCTGATGGAAGCTCTGAAATATTGTGGGGCGTGTGCAGTTTAAGTGCTATGGGATCGTTGATACCTCTAGACACTACTCTGACAGATGACACGTATGTAAGCATCTTGTCTGCACATTCATGCCCACAATGCATTCTTGACAGTTCCAACAGGACAATGCGACATCCCACACGTCCAGAATTACTACAGAGTGGTTTCAGGTACATTCTTATGAGTTCAAATACTTCCGCTGGCCACCAAACTTTTCATACATGAACATTATTGAGCACATCTAGGATGCCTTGCAAAGTGCAGTTCAGAAGAAATATCCAAGCCGTCGTACTCTTACGGATTTATTGACAGCCCTGCAGGATGCATGGTGTCAGTGCCCTCCAGCACTGCTTGAGACATTAGTCGAGTCCATGCCACGTCGTGTTGCGGCAATTCTGCCTGCTCACGGGGGCCCTACACGATATTAGGCAGGTGCACCAGTTTCTTTCGTTCTTCAGTGTATATGTATAGTTAACATACGTTCCAGTCATTGGCACGTGGTTAGTATAATTTTGAACTGAAGTGGTTCACAGATGATGATGATGAGAAGTCGAAAGTACTCACAGGAAAACAAAATCGTGTATGCAGTGGGATCGAAAGTTCCTGGCATTTGCACACAACTGCCTTTTCCGCACAGTGGTTTTTTTGTGTGTACAGGGCGAAAGCGAAATCCATTGACAAAATTTCTGATGTTATTCAGGCATCTTGGTACAAGAGAGCGTGCTCTATGTTGGCGTCTCAGTAATGTCCACTTTACTCCTTGCACTCGCGCCTGCGTTCAGTATTGTTCGCTTATGTATCGGGTTTACTTTTCCGGCAGTGTTCTCCAATCGTTGACAGCGATACGCACCAGTATTGACCACAGGTACCTTGTACACAAATACTTAGAAAATATTCCTGAACAACGTGTGAAATTTGTACTGCAGTTCGACGTCGCCCTACGAATGGCGCTTATCTCTGAAACGACCGGTTTTCGGTTTTACCAGTTTTTTTTCATCTCCAGTTTAATTTGACTGTTAAAACCGCACAAAATAACCTGTTTCTGAAATAATCAAGTATCGGTCTTTTGCTGCTGTTATTTTAAGTAATAGACGTAGACACCGAACAAAGACTGAAAAATTTTAAGACTCCCTCACACATATGCATTATACGTTTCAAAAATCAGGTAAAATAAGTAAATAAATCAAAAAATTGCCTCCAACGGTTCGCTACATTTGTCGAAAAGAAATGAGGGGTTGAGTACTACAAAAAACCGGACAAGTGTGAATAGAACTCGCATTCTGAGGGTTCCGTACATACTTGGTTATGCATATACGTACATACTTCATAAATGGCCGTACTTTTTATTGCATTGGCTTGGAAGCTTAAATTTTTTATACCGTCTAGGTGCTGTAGACATGAGTATTTGCATAAATTTCGACTTATACGTCTACCCATTCTTGAGAAAAAGGAGTCTTAATAGACAACAACATAGTGATCGTAAAAGGGTCCCGCCTTTATCGATTGAAGTAGGGAACCCAAAAAATCGTTTTCTTAAAACGCTGCTCAGAAATAATGTTGTAACCGAGGATCGTACCACTGTTTGAGCATTACGAACAATCAGTGCAAAAGGGTGAAAACGTGTTTTTCATGTTGTCTGTTTTCCAAGGGCTACAACCACCGTCTACCAGTCCACGCCCCGCGGCAGCGGTAGATTATTGTCTGAGTAATGATGTACACATTCTTATGTGTTTGTTGCCGGTTTCTAACTATCGGCATATCGGCATGGTTACTAAAATAACACTGATATCGTTTCCTATTTTGTGTAATAAACCAATGTTTCAAACATACGGACATTTTACGAACGAACACTTTCAGTTTTTAAAACAGATTTTCTTTAACAGCAAAAAATTTTTGCACCGCTGCTACGGCAAATTGATAAAGCGGTTTTTTAACCCATTATTAGTAAACATCTGCTGTAACCGAGATCATAAAATCACCGAAAACTACCGATTACTTTGAACTAAAATATCGGTATCGGGTTTCACCGGTCGGTTTTTCCCATCCCTTGGTCACACTGCATGTAGTTGGAGGAGCACAAAGGTCACATACTGCTGGACCGTTCTAGTCCACCAACGAATATTTTGAGACACATTTCACTTTGTTTCCGGAAGTCACTTCACATTTCAGGATGGTTCTTTCAAGAAGGTAACGATCGAAATGAATTCCTGTCCGCGTTCAACTGATCTATTGGACCGACTCTGATGATTTCGGTATAGATGGGATCTTAAACTACTTTCTTTCATCCTTTTTCGGTGCGAGGTCCCGTAGTTTTAGTTACTAGATGAAGAAAAAAGGTGACCCTCTAATTCGGAGCGCTGACATTCAACGCTGTGTAGCGGCCGTTGCGAGTCTCGCTGCCTGCAGGAAGGATGTCGGAAAGACGCCGCTATTAAAAAGTTGGTGTCTGAGTAGGCAGTGTCACGAGGAGAATTTGAGCAAAACACAAGGAGAATATTTAATTGGCGCTGAGTGGGAGACAAGAGGGACTTGGCGAGCAGAAGGAAGGAGGCGGTAGGAGGAGGAGCACGAGGAATTAGGCGGGGGCTTAACTAAGACGCATTGCAAAAGGTAGCGAGCCCGGCCCACTGCTTTGACGGGGCGCCCATCCATTATTGTCGCCCTCCTTCCCCAACTCCACATAATTAAATACTTTGTTTTAATTTCGAACCGCATACTTGTCCTTGTCCTTCCATTCAATCAACCGTCTCATCTCGTTAACGTTAATTAAAGTGATTTTCAGAGCCTTCTCCTTTATATTTAATTCTCGCCCCGAGGAGAGGAGTGGAAGCAGAGAGAGAGAGAGAGAGAGAGAGAGAAAGAAATCCTTATTTAAGAGGCGAAAATCAGAAAGGGTGGCAAGGTTTTTTTGGGGAGGGTGGAAGGGAAGTAAAAAGAGGAGCGTTTTGTGTCCGCGTCTGCGTCTGTTTGGTAGTCGTGAGATGTATAAATTGGCTGCGAGCGGAATTTATGGCGAGCTGCGGCTAATTAGAGGCACCGCTGGCTGCTCGCCGCTCGCTGCCGGACACTAACAAGCGAGCAGCGCCCGCTCAGAAATAACCAGCCAGTGCCGACGCCGCTGCCGACGCTGGCAACGACGCCGCAGGCGCCTGCGGACCGCCGCCACGCAGACCCGCACAGCGCGCCTGTCGTGCGGGTGGCCTCGCAGCTGCTCTAAGGGGGCCATCATTACGCGGACTGCTTCTGGCGCGCTTCTACCTGTCGGAGAACAAAACTGTCTATTGCGTAATTTTTGCTGTAGATATTCTGCAGCATTTCAGTTTAAATGTTGACTAGAAATTCCCAAGGCTTCACACTGTATTTATAACCAAAGCATGTGTCAAGTGTGCGTCCGAATTATGCATGTAGCAATATCGATACAGGCTAATCATGAAAGAACATTTTCAATGAAAATAGTTTATTCTGATGCTCTCTTAACGTGCTGCTCGTAATATGAAAAGCCGTCTAAACACTTATTTTACAGATAACATTCAATAAATCCCCAAATTGCATTTTTAGGTAACTGGCAGATTATAAGTTGTGTACCCGACTGGAACTCGAACCTGTAGTCTTACCTTTCATGAGCAGTTTTATTACCGACTGAGTTGCATACCTTGCGGGTCTAGCACTTATGGACCGTAGAATATTATGAAGAAACTGCTTTGCCACAGCCGTTAAGAAGTACTGGTCCTGCAAGGTACACAGGAAATCTTCTATGAGATTTAGAAAGTAGCGGCGAGGCTGTGACAGAAGGTGAGCTGTGTGACCTGCTTGTGACTCGTGCCTGCTTAGCTCACAAGAGGACCGTACGAACTTCCCCTCACCGAATTGATTCACACTGACAGCGTGTGTAGAACGCGTCTAGGACTTCAATATATGTAAACGTGAAGACGCAACTATCAACTGCTTTCGAGAAAATCAAGTTTGAAAATTGTAAACATGCTTGAATGCTTTGTATAGTCGCTACTACTCAAGGAGTTCACAGCCGAGCGAGTAACCACATACTTTCTTAACCACGAGGTCTCTAGATCGAACCTCGCTGTTGGTAATACTTTATCTTCAGTCCCACGTAATTCTAAGAACAGATCTGCGTAATATGCCACGAAATTGTGTGATGACCGAGAACCGTTTATGAATCTAAATTAGGTTTGCTTTGCAATAGACACACTGGATGAACCCTGCACTTGCAAAAATTTGGCATTTATTACTTGTGCTGTATGTCGCATTAAGTATTATTTTCCTTGTTATTATGATCAGTATCATCCTGATTCGTATAATTATCCGTAGGATAAACAGTACAGTTGTTGCAAATGTAGACACAATAGGATAAATAAAATCACTGTACTGATTTGATTGAAAGTTTTTGTGAACAGTCTTTTTATTTTCAGTCTTCGTACCAAAGAGATTTTTCTCATTTTTTCAAGTTAAAGATTATGAAAATAGTAAATCTATTGTTGTAGGTGGGAATTTAAAAAGAAACACAGCAACAACTGCGAGTTTCGACCCAGAGACCTCGCGTTTATGGAACCACGCGCTTACTTGCTGCAAACTCCTTGAACGCTAGCGATTATACAAAGTATACAAACACGCCTAAAATATGTAAACACGACTTTCTCGAAGACGGTTGAGGTTGCGTGTTCTTGTTTACTCACGTTCAAGTGGTAGTCGTGCTCCACACACCCTGACAACATGAATCAAATCAGCTGGGGGAAATTCGCATGGTCCGCTGGTCAGTTCCAAAAGGCTTGACTCCCGTACCCAGGAGGTAGCAACCTCTATCATATTCAGAATGTCGTCTTAGATATTATATCCTGATCCAAGACTTAGCTTTAACCACTGTGACCTCAGCTGCAATACGCTGGTATTTGAGCAGCATGTAGGCCCCTGTTGCGATTCTCCTTTCTCCGCCTACCATTTCGTTATTCGTCATTCGAAATTTTGTGACCACTGTGGAAGAGACTTCGTATCCTAACGGCACTGTGCTATGATTGTGCGTTATTGCCATACAGTTCCAATAAGTGAGCAAGGGCTGTTGAAGCTTTGTTCCCTTTCAAATGCAGAAAACGAATTACCACATGATACTCTACGTTACCAAAAGGTTGCTCAATTATTTGCTCCTCTAGGGGTGTGCTACTTGACTGTGGCACTGGGATTTCAATGAGCTCCAGTACTGAAGACATGTACCTGTAAATAACCAAAATATTAGGGGAGTGGCGGTTTATATGCGCCGGTGGGCAGTATGGGCCGCTTGGTGTTCCATGGTTTTGCCGCTAAAGGGCGGACGCATGCAGTACCTGGAATAAAGTGCAGATATCATTCCGCCATTTCTTAGGAGTTGAGTGATGTAGCAGTTGAATTTGCGTCACAAGTAAATTTTATTTGTTTTTGAGTGTCGAAGATGGTGAACGACGTAATCTTTAGCATCGTGTTACGTAAGGAGGCGATCAAAAAGTTCCTTCAGCGTATATACAGGGCTATTACAAATGATTGAAGCGATTTCATAAATTCACTGTAGCTCCATTCATTGACATATGGTCACGACACACCACAGATACGTAAGGAAACTCATAAAGTTTTGTTCGGCTGAAGTCGCACTTCAGGTTTCTGCCGCCAGAGCGCTCGAGAGCGCAGTGAGACAAAATGGCGACCGGAGCCGAGAAAGCGTATGTCGTGCTTGAAATGCACTCACATCAGTCAGTCATAACAGTGCAACGACACTTCAAGACGAAGTTCAACAGGAGCCGAGAAAGCGTATGTCTTGCTTGAAATGCACTCACATCAGTCAGTCATAACAGTCCAACGACACTTCAAGACGAAGTTCAACAGGAGCCGAGAAAGCGTATGTCTTGCTTGAAATGCACTCACATCAGTCAGTCATAACAGTGCAACGACACTTCAAGACGAAGTTCAACAAAGATCCACCAACTGCTAACTCCATTCGGCGATGGTATGCGCAGTTTAAAGCTTCTGGATGCCCCTGTAAGGGGAAATCAATGGGTCGGCCTGCAGTGAGCGAAGAAACGGTTGAACGCGAGCGGGCAAGTTTCACGCGTAGCCCGCAGATGTCGACGAATAAAGCAAGCAGGGAGCTAAACGTACCACAGCCGACGGTTTGGAAAATCTTACGGAAAAGGCTATAGCAGAAGCCTTACCGTTTACAATTGTTACAACCCTGATACCCGATGACAAAGTCAAACGCTTTGAATTTTCGGCGCGGTTGCAACAGCTCATGGAAGAGGATGCGTTCAGTGCGAAACTTGTTTTCAGTGATGAAGCAACATTTTTTCTTAATGGTGAAGTAAACAGACACAATGTGCGAATCTGGGCGGTAGAGAATCCTCACGCATTCGTGCAGCAAATTCGCAATTCACCAAAAGTTAACGTGTTTTGTGCAATCTCACGGTTTAAGGTTTACGGCTCCTTTTTCTTCTGCGAAAGAAACGTTACAGGACACGTGTATCTGGACATGCTGGAAAATTGGCTCATGCCACAACTGGAGACCGATAGCGCCGACTTCATCTTTCAACAGGATGGTGCTCCACCGCACTTCCATAATGATGTTCGGCAGTTCTTAAAAAGGAGATTGGAAAACCGATGGATCGGTCGTGGTGGAGATCATGATCAGCAATTCATGTCGTGGCCTCCACGCTCTCCCGACTTAACCCCATGCGATTTCTTTCTGTGGGGTTATGTGAAAGATTCAGTGTTTAAACCTCCTCTACCAAGAAACGTGCCAGAACTGCGAGCCCGTATCAACGATGCTTTCGAACTCATTGATGGGGAAATGCTGCGCCGAGTGTGGGAGGAACTTGATTATCGGCTTGATGTCTGCCGAATCACTAAAGGGGCACATATCGAACATTTGTGAATGCCTAAAATAACGTTTTGAGTTTTTGTATGTGTGTGCAAAGCATTGTGAAAATATCTCAAATAATAAAGTTATTGTAGAGCTGTGAAATCGCTTCAATCATTTGTAATAACCCTGTACAATTCCGATGCAGGTATATAAGAACCGACATATAGGCAAGGGATTAGTGTGCCCTTCGAGCGGAAAACTTGTGATTTCCCCTTATACTTTAAAATATAAAAAGTTTAAGTATCATACTAGCATTAACCTTTAACTAGTCTACTGTAGATTGCATCGTAATACCAAAATACCACTCATTCAAGGCGGTTTCTCTTTCTTCCATGCTTTAATTTGTAGTGTTAGGCGACTGCTATGAGCCATATAAGAACTTTTTTTTTAATGTCAAAAGCTCACCGATGAGTGGATCAAGTGGTTTCATTTGATTTGAAAGGCGTGATGACCGAAAGAGCTGCTGGCGATCGTTTTCACGATACTAGAACTACTCTGGAAACCGTATTAAAATCATTGTAGGCAAACAGCAGGCCACCAGACACCACGGATGGGAGTTTTCAAACCACCACTAGCAAAAAATTACGAAGACATGCTGGTAACACACGTGAGAGATTTAGGTGCCACGTTAATGCCACGGGCTAGGAGTGAGTATCAAAAGCTGGCTTACGATTTGGCAGAAAATTTAAAACTGCTTCACAGATTTAACAGAGAAAAGAAATTGGAAGGCAATGATTTATAACAGAAGTTTATGAAGAAGCTACAAAACTGTCTTACAGTAAAGCCTCAGTCCAAAAGAGTAACGCGTTGTGTCCGGTTGAATCGATCACTTATTGAAAGGTTTTTGTAACCAACTATTTTTTCATTATCTTATCCTTTGATACATAAACAGATTAATTTGCTTGTCGACCACAAAATCTTTTCTTAACATCTCGAGCTGTATGTCTTAAAACTCTTTTCTTGCTGTTTGTCGTTTTGGAGGAAATCTATTTTTCACCATTTTCACCAAAACAAATGTTCAATTAAAGGTTTCACACAGTTTATTTCAAAACAACGATGGAAAATTTACACCAGTTTTGTCTCAAGTAGCCGCCGTTCACCTAATTACGTAACTTTATTTTATCCCTCGTATTCAGATGTGACAGATGAGGTTGGGAGTCAATGGAATTGTTGTCTTAGAGCAGTACTCTGGAACATTTTTTATTAGTCTCTCTTTGAAGTTGAAGTAGACGGACGAAAAGCTCCAGGAAGCAACGTTTTAAAATACTGCAGAATAGTCCAGGCTTTAATGGCCACCTGTTGATGTGCTGTCTATTGGCTTCCGCTGTGCGATCTCCGACTGACGTTTGTTTAACATTTTTTTGAAATTTCGTCAGCATCATTCAGGGGCATTGTGAAAAATGGCCTTCCAGTTGTTTGTGGCCGGAGGTAGACGAGCACGTGGATAGAGACTGGAATACGTAAATGAAACGGAGAAAATATGGAAACACCAAAACCACAAGACGGTATATGAAAACTGTTGGCATTCAAAACAGCTTCCATTCGTCTCAGAATGGATAAATACATATCCTGTATGGTTTCCAAGGGACTCTTTCGTCACTGTGGTGACCCTCGTAGCCACAAAACCAGTCCTGGACGATACAAGTTGTGTAAACAGAGGCCTTGTCGTCTTGGGACACAGCATCGTCACCAGGGAACAAATACTGTATCATTGTATGGACCTCATCGGCCAAAATGGTGACATGGTCCTTATCATATATGTAGATGGTATGTAGTGGGCAGGGACACTACGAATGTAGTGTGTGGACATTAAGTAGGGAATGTGGGTCTCACAGGGAGCATACAAGGGATAAATCCCTGCAGTCGCACTAACCTCTGTGCCCTCGGTGGCTCAGATGGATAGAGCGTCTGCCAGGTAAGCAGGAAATCCCGGGTTCGAGTTCCGGTCGGTGCACACATTTCCAACTGTCCCCGTTGGTGTATATCAACGCCTGTCGACAGCTTAAGGTCTTGATTTAATTATCACTTGATCCTTATCAGTAACGCAATCTTGCAGAGTATGCACGGGGTCTCTGGAACACCTAAATATGGCTACTCAAATCATCTCAGAACCTCCGTCATATTTCACTTTTGGGACGTTAACTGAACCAGAAGTGGGAAACAGTGGGAAACAAAATTCATGCTACCAAATAACTTTCTTCCAATGCTCCCCAGTCCAGGTCTTATGACTTCGACAGCACCTTTCCTGTTACGGGCATTTGCTTCACTGATGAGCGGTTTCGGAATTGGAGCTCGCCCTGAAATTCCCTGCCTTTAGAGCTGCCTTCACCTTGTTTTGTTGCTGACAGGATTTGAAGGTGTGACATTCAGTTGTGCAGTAATGGTTCAAATGGCTCTGAACACTATGGGACTGAACATCTGAGGTCATCAGTCCCCTAGAACTTAGAACTACTTAAACCTACTTAAAACGACTACTTAAAACTACTTAAACTACTTAAAACTACTTAAACCTAACTAACCTAAGGACATCACACACATCCATGCCCGAGGCAGGATTCGAACCTGCGACCGTAGCGGTCGCGCGGTTCCAGACTGAAGCGCCTAGAATCGCTCGGCCGTTGTGCAGTGACTTTTGCATCTCTAATCCTCTTATTTTTCGTCACAATCCTCTTCAATGCCCGTCCATCACGATTAGTCAACTCACATTGTCGTTCGTGTTGTAGTTTAGCGGATGGTGTTTCTCCCCTTTCGCTGTACGCGGTACAAATCTTTCTCGGTTACGGACCGCCTGTCATACGAGTACGAACAATTTGCCCACGTTAGAATATACTAAGCTCCGACATGACACGCTCTCGTCTATACAGAACTCTGCTCTGACTGCGACTGACACTTCCTACGTAGGTGAGGGCATTGCATTGCTGTCATTCGTGGCCAAATACAACAGCGGGACCTTCAAGCTCGGCTGGCGTATGAATTTAAGTTCAAGCATGCATTTCTCGCAGGTTTTCCATATTTTTATCCAACGACTGTACCTGTCACACAGTTCGTCGGAGTGCCTTTCCCTGGTAAACCGGTCCTGGATTCCTGTACTGCCGCAAGCGGTCGTTGCAGAGAACAACAGGTAAAAATGTCCAGGGAAGGGCCCTCCGTTCTTGGCGCGACAGCTACGTATAACAGGCCGCGGCCTCGACTCCAGTTGGCCATCAGCAATGAAGGATGCTGGCGGAACATAAGAAAAGGCGTGTAACAAACGTCATCCGAATATCACATGACGGAAGTGGTCAGGCAATACATCATTCTAAAATACATTGCACAGATGACGAATCTGAGATGAAATGGTTCAAATGGCTCTGAGCAATATGCGACTTAACTTCCGAGGTCATCAGTCGCCGAGAACCTAGAACTAATTAAACCTAACTAACCTAAGGACATCACACACATCCATGACCGAGGCAGGATTCGAACCTGCGTCCGTAGCGGTCGCGCGGTTCCAGACTGTAGCGCCTAGAACCGCACGGCCACTCCGGCCGGCCTGAGATGAAATGATTGGTGCTGTTCGGAAAGAAATGATAGCTGCTTCAAATGGGCAATGAAAGTGTGGATTACCTTTTTGTAATCTTAATGAAGATATAGATAGTGTGTTATGTCATACGTGCTCAAATACCCAGAGTACAGGAGACCGGCAGTATTAGATTTGCGTTTGTATTACTGATTGGAATCTAGGACGCGATGAGAGACTGTTTTGTACCATAGATCGAGGTTTGGGTTAAGGTGGGAGATGACAGTTTAATTGCAACTTGTCGAAATCAGTGAATGTGAATATGAAATCTTAGATGTGCTACCGTTGTCCTAGGTCTAATTTAGATTGAACGGTGGCAGTTTGGTTGTGAGTTGGCAATGCGGTATCGAACGCTTCGGTTTGTCCAAAAAAACTGTCATGCTACTCCAATTTGTAACACAAGTACTTAGTAGGCATTTCCAGTGCTGACACCCTCTCGGGACGAACGTCAGTTGTACCTTTCATTCGGCGAGTCTGCCGCCTCCTAATTAACGGGACAAAATAGCTCCGTCTGTAATGATCGGCCGATGACAAGACGTGGACGTCAGAACGGCTGCCGATCAAACGTGCGGGAGAGGGCGCCAGTCGTAATGAGCTATGCATACTGAACAGCGCGCCGGTCGGATCGGTTCGCGTGGCAGCCGCCTAATAGACCCATTAGAGAATTCTCCGATTTCCTGTGCTGCTATGTTAATGAAGCAGAATTAAAAAACGAAAACGAATGGCCAGGGCTGGGAAGAGAGAGCGAATCCGCTGTGACGTTCTGGTGCCGGCGCGCAGATAAGCGCCACACAAGTAAATTACGCGTTCGGTTGTATGCATAATTATTTGCCGGCAATTAGTCTCGCCGGCGCCTGTAATTTGGTTGGTCGGCGGAGCAGGCGGCTCCGCACACTCGTTTCGTGTGCCCACGGCGGCGGCAACGTCTGTTTGCCGAGCAATTTCGGACGCAAGTCCTCGAACAAATTTCGGTCGTTTGCGGGCTTGTCAAATTGTCATCGATCGGCGCGAGGATAAACGGATTAACGAGTTACGCGCTACTTCGCCTTCTGTGCGCGCGCGCCGGAGGCAAAATAATGTTTTATGGACACTGGCAGTCAGATGTCGCCGCCACGTCTCTAGCAATTTCTCTCGGGCGTGGACAAAAAAATGAGGAAAAAATGTCCGAAGTCTAATGTCATTTTTGTT
Source organism: Schistocerca serialis cubense (assembly GCF_023864345.2). Lineage (NCBI taxonomy): Eukaryota > Metazoa > Arthropoda > Insecta > Orthoptera > Acrididae > Schistocerca > Schistocerca serialis. The sequence goes on along the minus strand of NC_064643.1, from coordinate 222,126,657 downwards.
CTTTATTGTCGCAACGAGCACATGAATAAAATCACCCACAGTAGACACATCTTACACATCACAAAAGATTTTTTTTTTTACTGATGAGATACTAATTGCTGTTCCAAACTGTCATAAAACTGACTTTTTGTTGTTCGTGGACAGCAAGCATCCATTTATGACCGTCTTTCAATGTGTGAAAAATGTTTCGAAATTTGCGTTAAACTGTACGTCCCCGTATAACTAGCTGGATTAGGCAATTCAATGATCGCAGGAACAACGGCGTACAGCCTCTAATAAGAACATGCCTAGTAAAGCACTGGGTGTTCAAAACAGCTTTCAAGATGAAGGTACGTTTACCGCTAAATGGAAACCACCGTTATACTCGTCAAGAGATAGCAGATAATCTGTACTAATAAACGACTAAATCAGTTCATGATACACCAATCACAGCTGCAGGTTCCCTATCTAATGGCTTCCAGGGGTAACAAAAAATTGATTTTATAATTTTAAATACACTTATTATCTACTCATTAAGAGGTATAATCTTACGTTAGAGGTTTATCACAGTAAGACAAGTATTACCGTTAGAAAATGCGTGTGTCGTCAGGTAGCATAACTTACGACTAGCAAATTACATAAAATACAAAATTCAAATGGCTCTAAGCACTATGGGACTTAATAACTGAGGTCATCAGTCCCCTAGACTTAGAACTACTTAAATCTAACCAACCTAAGGACATCACACACATCCATGCCCGAGGCAGGATTTGAACCTGCGACCGTAGCAGCAGCGCGGTTCCGGACTAAAGCCCCTAGAACCGTTCGGCCACAGCAGCCGTCTCCTAAAATAGAGGATGTTCGGAATTCCCATTACAGTCCTCTAGAAGTTGTAGAGGGGAATGAGTAAACAATATTTTGTACTGGAACCCATATCCGGAAACGTGCCGTTTCCATGTTACAACCATTTGAACATGTTGATAGAGCGACCACTTACAAGAGTAATTTATTAGGCGTGACCCCAGTGCATCACTTGTCTTACGGTTCCACACATCAATAACGAAAGAAACAAAAAAAAATTAATCAGTTTTCACAAGCAACACAAAAACTCTTCCAGTTCGGGTATGCGGCGTCTCCTCGAGGCACCGAAGTCACGTTGCTAATGGTGAAGGGGCCCCTTTCTCGAAGCCGTTGCGTGATTGTGGCGAAAAGGGTATGCAATGGAGTCGGACCTTGTGGATAACGATCTTAAAAAAGGCGACGAATGGCTCTTCCGTTACCATGAGCTCCGCCGTAGAGAAAGTTCATGTCGGTGTATTTTGCAAACCTGTACCCAACAATGTTGCTCCAACACTCAGAGACATGTGAATGAGGCTTGAATCAGGTCAGAGAGGTAGGATAGACGTCAAATGACATCAACCGATCCTACGTGAACACTCGTCGTAATGACTATCCTGTTTCATACTTACCTAGGAGACATGTTTTGAAACGACAGTAACACGAAACGTTACGTTTCCGGTCATGGGTTCTAACTCAAAATATTATCTACGCACTGCCCTCTAAATGTCCTAGAAGTTTGTAACGGGAATTTCCGAACACCTCATACATTGATCCAGCGTTTGAGAATGAGAGCAGCTGCCGATTTACAACAAACTTTAAACATATCTTCAAACCTTCAAGAAACCTTTCCTCGTTGACGTACCCCACAAAACAAATAAATGAAAAAAGTTTATTGCTTACTGCGTTATCGCTGTTCCTACAATAAAACCTCTGCATGAGGGATATTGTTTTAATTTATTTCTTTTTTAATAGAACTCCATTCGCAATACATTCTACATACAGTATCCAAATACAGCACTGAAAGCACCTGCAAAATTATGTCGTTGTAGAAAACTTAGTTGACAACAAAAGACGTCATAAGCTTTGAGGTACGTAAAAAAATTATTTTTATTAAAACAGAGAGTAAATTACCCAGACCATTCTCAGGCAGTGTTTCGTACCAGGAGCATCTAGCGACTTACAAGAAACTTACAACATACTTTCAACCTACTCTAAACTTTTTCTTACGTATGTGAGAAATTAACTCATATGTAAATTAATCAGACGTTTCAAGCAGTTTTATACATTGGAGATAGATTCCTTAAAGAATCAGAATGAAAGGTTTACTAGTGCTTTTTTAACTGCGTTATAATGATCAGCCTCGCGGAGTGGCCGCGTGGTTAGAGGCGCCATGTTACTAATCGTGCGGCCCCTCCCGCCGGAGGTTCGAGTCCTCCCTCGGGTATGGATGTGAGTGTTGTCCTTAGCGTTAAGTTTGTTTCAGTAGTGTGTAAGTCTAGGGACCGATGACCTCAGCAGTTTAGTCCCTTAGGAATTCACACACATTTGAACATTTTACAAAAATTATTACAGCATGTTTAACGTAATACTGGAAGATCTACAGAACAGGAATGTTTCAGACGAAAGTATAGTCTGTACCATTTAATGCCACGAGCACGGTGAGATCTAAAAGCAGTCGCTGAACACATAATCTTGTTACATTTCGCATCTTCCATCAATTCGAATACGTAATCCATTAGAGGAGTGAAACTTCCTGGCAGATTAAAACTGCGTGCTGGACCGAGACTCGAACTCGGGACCTTTTCCTTTCGCGAGCAAGTGCTCCACCATCTGAGCTACCCAAGCACGACTCATGACCCGTCCTCACAGCTTTAATTCCGCCAGTATCTCGTCTCCTACCTTCCAGCCAGTTCTCCATGGTTCGCAGAAGAGCTTCTGTGAAGTTTGGAAGGTCGGAGACGAGATACTGGCAGACGTAAAGCTGTGAGGACGGGGTCTGCGTCGTGATTGGGTAGCTCAGACGGTAGAGCACTTGCCTGCGAAATGCAAAGGTCCCGAGTTCGAGTCTTGGTCCGGCACACAGCTCTAATCTGCCAGGTAGTTTCATATCAGCACACACCCCGCTGCCGAGTGAAAATCTCATTCTGGAAACATTAGAGGAGTGACAGAAAAACTAGAGGTTACGTGTGACGACGTTTGCAAGGTGAACCCCAAGTCCACCGTCAGAACTGCGGAGTTTGTTGAGCGATATTTTTCGAGAAACCTGGTCATGGTCTCCAGTAACTCGTAATTGAGTAATAATGTAATTACGATATATTCGGTTGTTATCCCAGTTACTTTATTTTCTGGGGAAATACCTTTATATCAGTGAGTAAGGCCTTAATACACAATCGCCAAATCGTACAACATAAGAGATAAAGTGATGCAACAACACTCGTATGCTAAAGTGCTGTGATGTGGTTGCCGCCGCTGCAGGAGAAGTTCGTCGTTGCGTCGTTGTCCGGCTCTTCCATCGCATTCAGCCACGCACGAGGTGCATAACGGCCATCTGTTTGTCAATAAACCTATCCATTCTGCAGTGCAACGTTAAAATTCAACTAAGACTGCGGAAAAACAAACTCGAGACAGAACCGAGCAGTCTTGAATGCAAGCTTGTGGGCGAACACTAAAGTGGGCATTAGTGTTAAGAGCAGCAGGTACCGTGAGTGAATGGAACAACTTTATTTCCAAAAAAGACACTCACGGCATACCAGCGACAACTGCATTGTTTTGTCCATACATTTTCGTTCCAATACAAAACAACAACCCGAGGGTCATTGGGCCGAGTCCCTATCCGGGAACTCACTTTTATTCTCAATTTGTACCCAGCAGATAAACAGAAATAATGCTCAGTATTTATTTATTTTATGGGCTACATTGGACCACTATTATGAACTAGGCCCCTCTGTTTTCTGTTGACCCAATACTTTTTCATTCTTTGAAATCGCGCCGTTCTCTCCTCATCCGAGATCATCCTACACATTCTCTGTTTGTTAATTTTTATTGGTAGTGTGATATGCGTGTCCTTAAGTATCTTGAGCGCGTCTGTCTTGCCTTTCAAATCCTCCGTCGTAATCTTTAACTTCATCATGTCCTCCTTGAGCTGTGAGATCCATCTAATGCCGCTATTACTATTCCATAACTTCCGAATTATTTTCCTGCTAATTCTATTTTCTGTTGTTTTCATCAAATGTCCTAGGAAGGAGACCCGTTTCTTTTTCCTTATACTTGTCACTGGTTCTATTTCTTTATAAACTGTTTCATTTGAAGCTATTCTTCAAACTCCGTCTATTTTCTATATTTTATTTACACATGTTCCAATTATCCTTCTTTCTATTTTGAGCAATCTGTCTATTCCTACAGTGTTAGTTGTTTCAAATATACAGTAGTTTCGCTAGCATGTCTTATTTGCGGCTATGTGACTATTTCGTAGCATTTCAGTTTTGTGGCTACTGAGAGGCACCTTTTTTATGTGTGTTCTTGGTAAGATGATGTGTTTTAATCAATTTGTTTATTATCCTCTGCCTGATGGTTTCTCGTTCAGGTTGTGTGCTATTATTTCTCCAAAGTATTTAAACTTTTCAACAATTTTTATTCCGTGTTGTCCAATTCTAATTTTCTTTGCCAGTAGCGTTTCTCAGTATATTCTATTTAATAATAATTCCATACAAGGCTTGAAAAGGAAAACCAAAGGTAAATTTGCAATAGCAAATAAACTAAATAACTTCCAAGATAATTTGTACTTACTTCATCAACATGGCCTCTACAAGTAAACTTCTGCAGCGCGGGGTAGCCGAGCGGTCTAAGTCACCTTGTCACGATCCGCGCGGCTCCCCCCGTCTGAGGTTCCAGTCCTCCCTCGGACACGGCTGTGTGTTTTGTCTTTAGCGTAAGCTAGTTTGAGTTATGCTAAGTAGTGTGTAAGCTTAGGGACCGATGACCTCAGCAATTTGGTCCCATAAGACCTTACCACAAATTTATTTTAAGTAAACTTCCAGGAAAAGATCGTAAGGCGAAAACACGAACATTGTATATAAAAGTACATGACGTTATTATTTTATAGCTGATATTTACGCGTCCTGCGGTTATATTCGTCGTAGAAACCGGGGAAGCAATAAATTTCTCGGCATATTGCACACGTTATAAACGCCGCAGTTTTACAATTACACGGTTATTTTAAAGTTTTTATAGAAAAGCAAACTTGGCTTACATTCATAAAAGATTGACTGCAACTCACGCGTAACGCTGCTCTAAGGTCAAAATGAAACTATCGGAAGACGAAGTCCTGCAAGCTTTAATTACAGTCACTTCTTGGTAAGTTATTTGCAGAGTCCCAGTGAACTGTGTAATTAAAGTTCTTTCTTGGAAGTTTATTTGCTTTCCCAAATTTTCCTTTGCGTTTCCTCTTCGTGCCTTTTATGAAAATATTACAATATAACACTGCGAGCATTATTGCGGTTTATTTGCTTCGTAAGTAACTTAAAAATTGAAAATAAAAAAGTATTTGCCTAGAGACTCGACCCTGTGATCATCGGATTGCAGTTCTTCAATCTTTCCGCTGCGCCACTCACAGCCTGAAAACAACGCTAACATAAATGGCTCATGTCTCGCCGGACCCGCGCCAAAAATTCTATTTTTTTTCTTAACTCCTGCCCACCTTGGAATTCCTACTTCTGTCACTTTCGTATCTGGCTAAGCCCTGCATACACCATAAATTTAGCGAAGTCGGTGATCATGTGTAAGCCTGGTCCCCTTGTAAGAAGAAGAACAGTCGGAAAGATACGTTTGCGTGTCTCGACCTACGAGCTTGACTTCAGAGCGAGTCAGGTCTCTTCAGTTGTACTGTCACAGTTGATGACTCACGAATTTTCAAATTCGGTCCGGAAATAAAACGCTAAGTCGGGAGTGGTGCAACGGAAACAATTTGTTCATAGGAATCGAAAACGAGCAAATTGAAAACCTTTTCTCGCCTCAACAAGAAATTTACTAGGAAAACATTTATCTGTTAGCCCTTCAAACACCTAAGAAAATGGCGGCAGGTTTGTAACCAAGCGTTGCACCCACTTAGACGCTGCAGCATGAGCGTGCTTCTTGTCACATAGTAGTCTGCATCAATGAATTTTTGGGTGAAATAGCATTCCTGTCGTTTCTAATGCTATCCAGTCTCCATGATTTCCATCTTGGAAAGACTAGTTTGCTCGGATCTGTTTAAAAATCGTAGAAAAAAAAAGGATAGCCGGCCGGGGTGGCCGAGCGGTTCTAGGCACTACGGTCTGGAACTGCGTGACCGCCACGGTCGCAGGTTCGAATCCTGCCTCGGGCATGAATGTGTGTGACGTCCTTAGGTTAGTTAGGTTTAAGTAGTTCTAAGTTCTAGGGGACTGATGGCCTCAGAAGTTAAGTCCCATAGTGTTCAGAGCCATTTGAACCATTTGTAAAAAAGGATAGATGCTGCCGCTCACGGACAAAGAATTTAAATAAATAAAAATGAAACAAATAAAAATTAGTTCCATACTGGGGTTCATGTCGATTTACGTTAATAACTACTACGTCATAAGTCAATGTAATGCATTTTATGACTTAAGGCATGTCGAATGTTCGTGACGCCGTTACCTCGGCTCGCGTACCACTTGTAAGGACGGCACTTTGGTACTCTGGATAATATCCGGAGGAGCATAAATGATGGGCTGAAGGGTATTCCAGCTGAATGCGTCCACAACTACTGCGAAGGCGGGAACAGCTCCTCAGTGGCTGTGTAACTGCCAAAAACAACTATTTTCAAAATGTTGACTTGTCTGCGATTCTCAGGGCAGTTTAATTTATCGGAAAAGTCAGGGAAATCTCAGGGAATTGTGAGAAACTAAGGCAGTTCTGAGGGACTCTGGTTGAGCTGAACTGTTCCTTGACTGAAAGAATCCGTACCGAACAATTTTGTCTCAAATCACTCTGAAATTCTGCTTTGGAGCCATTCGGTTGTGGAGCAAAGGTTAGGACTCGTGTTGAACTGTTGCAATGTTCGTTGCTCGATCGTGGCAAGCTTCGGCGCTCTAGTAGACCTCTGTGATCTTTGTTATTGCCTGTGGGTTCTCGGATCGTAGGTCACTTTACCTCGTGCGATAGCGAGTCCGATGGAATGTAGCCTCCTCGTGAAAATTTGTCACGTAGCTGTGAACTAGTCATTAACAGAAAAGCACAGGTGCGTCTTTTTAATTTCATAAAAATGTAAATACGGATCGAAAATTGAACACACATGTTTCGTATATCTGTACTGAACAACACGTCTTAGATTCTTTTCCTAGCTACTTCCTATGCTAAATAGTATTTTGCTGACTTTCGGGCAGTGCCATGCTTCAAGTAAACAATGACTACAGAGTGAAAATGGCCCCGTTACAGCAGTTCGAAGCGAGTTCCGGCGAGGATTTCGTATGTACTTGAAAGTATCATACACACCCATGGCGAGGTACAGAATGGTGACTGAGGGCGGTAACGAATCAATATGCAGAAGGGACAAGTGCCCAAAACTCCCACAATTGCTGATAAAACTATAAATGCTATTTGAATTTGGAATAATACCCAATACACGACGTTACCAATTAAAAATCTCATTTGCGACCATTAAAACTAATACATTGAATGTTACTGTCACTTACAACAAAAACACGGTCAGGCAAATTGAGAATTTGAACCTGTAAAAATCAATAAATCTCAGGTAGACCTTTCGTTGAAATAAAGTCGCCACTCTGACTGTCAATGGGACAGCCTTGAAGTGAGGAAAAAAAAAAAAAAAAATTCACGGTTATAAAGAAAATGGGTGAACGGAAACTAGTGACACCGATTTTTGGCTTCGTCTCGTAATGTAATGATAATACAGCACTGACAGGATTTCTTTTGCGTTTGTATTACTTTTGGGAACTGTGGTGACAGACTAATCCGTTGCGTAGCCCAAGGTCCAAGTTACACTGTAATGTGATATTTCAGTTGAGAGTTGGCGAAGCCTACAAATTTATCGCCGAAATCTTAGATGTGGTGACATACTGCACTGTGACATAACCCGAGGTCTATGTTACGTTAGAAGGCAACAGTTTGGATCTGAATTGGGGATGTGGTATCGAATGCTTCGGTTGATCCAAAAAAATTAGTATCAAATTTTCAGATGCACGTCGTATTTTCGGTTATGTCGATTCCCATCATAAGGAAAATTAACCAGTAGCCGTGGAGTAAGTTGTGTCATACATTACGCGTATCTCATCGGCTTGAATGTTCAGGGGTAGCTCTTATGTGATATTAATGACGTTTCATACAGGTCTGTCGATTATATCTCGTTTCTGGATACAGACTGCCGGTACCGGGAGAAAGCGCACATCCATTGCAAATGGCCGTTCGCAGATCGACTTGGCGAGTCGCGCGCTAACAGTGCGTAATGACTATCTAAAGCCCGCAGCGACGCCTGGGGGGCACGCTGCAAGAGGCAGCGTGTGGGGGTGGAAAAGGGGAGGGGGCGTTGCTGGCGAGAGAAGGGGCGGGGGGGGGGGAGGAGGAGGAGGAGGAGTGGGGATGGGACGGCTGCATGGGCACAGACACGAGTCAGCCCTGCTTAATTGCTTGTTATATTATAGACCGAATTATTGACATTACAAGGCATTACTCGAACAAACAGGACTGCAGTAATTGCGTCGTTTATACACTAATGATGTTTGTGATTGGAATAGCCGTCCGGAGCGGAGCGGAGCGCAGCGGCGTCTGTATTTGCATCCCTTTAATCATTGTGTTTATCGGCGCGCCGACACGTCCTTACTCGCCCACTGCCGCTGAAGCTGTTGCGACGTAGCCGCAGGGTCGCGTTCACGCACCTTTGTTCTGTGCGGCGGCCCGGAACCTTCTTTGCCCGGAGCGTCTTTGACGAGACGTACCGCTCGCTCCCACAAGGTGAGCGACGGAATAAGCTGCTCGGCCAATGCATCTGTCACTTACTTTTATTGGTCAAATTTTCCTGTAATGACCATCAGTCCTTGGACCCTCCTAACGTAGACGATTTATGCAGACCTACCTCATCCACGTTAACTTACATAACGTTCTCTACTGTTTTTATGAGTCTACAGTTTATGCTTGTACTTTCCAACGACTGACACACGTAAAATTATCATCTCAAAAGACAGTCCGTCCGAACAGGTCTCGAAAGGCCCAACCGTACCGACCAACAGCCGTATCATACTCAGCCGACAGGAGTCACTGGATCCGGATATGGCCGGCCGGAGTGGCCGAGCGGTTCTAGGCGCTACAGTCTGGCACCGCGAGACCGCTACGGTCGCAGGTTCGAATCCTGCCTCGGGCATGGATGTGTGTGATGTCCTTAGGTTAGTTGGGTTTAAGTAGTTCTAAGTTCTAGGGGACTGATGACCATAGATGTTAAGTCCCATAGTGCTCAGAGCCATTTGAACGATTTTGATCCGGATATGGGAGGGCATAAATTGGTGTCCTGACCACATTGTTTCCCCGCGCTTTGCCAGTTGACAGGACCCTCTGCTTATGGGTCAAGTAGCTCCTCAATTGGCGTCACAAGGGCTGAGTGCGTCCCACTTGCCAACAGCACTCGGCAGAACCAGATGGTCACCTACCCAAGTGCCAGCGGAGCCCAATAGCGCTTAACTCCGATGACCTGACAGTAGTCGGTGTTACCGCTGGTCGTTGGCTTCAAATACACTACCTGATAAATAAGTAACATTTGAGAGGGGAAAAGGAAGCGGAATGAAACTTTACGAGGCGAGAGAGTATATGTGACGTTTTTTCAGCGACTGCAAAATCGAGTCAAATTTAGGCAGGACTTGGCAGTATGAGCCCACTTACCAATATGACACTGCACCCTCTCCAGCATTGTTACGAACGCTGATTCTATTGGGAATGGTGTCATAAACCAAATGTATCCTGTCCTGAGGTACGCTGGCGCACAACTGCTGCAAAATGGTCCTTGACATTCCGGATACTGTGCACTGAGACGGCGTTGACCTCCGAGCTGGGTCCTCACACGTTCTCTAGGGAACAGAACTGGAGATCTTACTGGCCACGAGAGTATCTCACCATAGTGCAGACAGTTCATAAAGACAAGTGCCATGTGTGGACGAGCATTGTTCTGTTGAAAAATGGCACCACGATACTGTCGCATGAGAGACAACACATTAGGACGCAGGATGTCCATGACGTGCCACTGTGTCGTGAGAGTTCCCTCAACCACAATCAGCAATGATCTGAAGCTGTACCCCATAGACCCTCACACCATGACGCCCAGAGTAACACTGCTGTGCCTCTCCAAAACTTTGGAAGGATGGGACGACTCTCCAGATCGCTTCCGTACTCTCGAAGTGTAGTGCAAAACCACTACTCATCGGTGAACACAGTGGGACACCATTCATCAGCGGTCCATTCTCCGCGATCATGCTACCACAGCGATCGCAGCCGTTTATGTTGCGGTGTTAACGGCAAGTGGACGGTGATTCCCTAGTCCTGCTATTGCTGGTCTCAGTCCAGTTTTTCGGAATGACGCAAAATGTTGCAGGGAGACCAAGACTTGTTCTTGTTAGGGAGATGCAGATGTAAAAGGATTAGGATATGGTTGTTGCACAATATACTGACATACCTTTGATGATGAATATTGCTTCCATTACGTTCCCATGCACTCCAACATCGGGCCCCAGTCACATCAGAATGCCCCAAAAAGTGGATATTCCACGATTCTTCCAAACGGCCAAATGGAGACCCACAAGAAGGCACATTTCAAATTCTGTCAGGTGTTGATAACGCTATTATCTCACGTTTCCGGGACATCTCCACGTCCTTCACATCGATCAGTCAACATCTGACGCTGTTCACGGACATTATAGTATCCCACTAGGCCTGGAAACAACACTAAACACGAGCAACACTAATACACTCTGGCAGCCGTTCAACCCTTCAGGGAGAATGGCAACTTCATTCTTTTACGGTGTTGGTGTTTTCGTGTGCGAAGTTACTTTGACAACCGATGGTGTCTTTTGGGGCTTCATTTTTTGTCAGGCTGTGTAAATTTAGCAGTGGCCACAAAAGTTGATAGTGTTACCACTTACCTACATATCAATCTTCAGTGAGTCACATATTCCCAAACTATGGATGATTTGATGGAGACCTCGATTGTTCAAGTCTGCAGTTTTTGTGTTCACGAAACGTTCCACCTCGCAAATCATCTCTTAGTCATTCTGAAAATACATTTCACGCGATTGTTTCCGCATCCGAGGAAATAGGAACAAGTCACTGGATGCCATTTCAGGAGAATATAGAAGATGAGGCAAAAATTGAATGCACCCTCCCCCTAAAGAAAATGCTGCGTGGATGTTTCCTGATCATAATGAGAACGACAGATTTTTTGGAGAAAGACGCTCGCTTGCACAGCTTCCCACCACGTTTAGTATTGATAGTTACTCGTATCTTCGTCAGCAGATATCTATAGTAAGCTCCTATGGCGGACTACTGAGCGAACACCATGGAAGTTTCAGTGAACAGCGCCACCTTCGTCTCTTTTTGGCGGTGGTGAAGTCACACATGTGCACCGCTTCCTTTGTTCCTTTCTCTCAGGGTCATAACGATTCGGTAATAATGATTACTCGGATAAAAATGCCATCTGAACTGTCGTGACACGGTTGCAACGTTTCCACAACTCTCTCTGTTAGGCGAGCTTTTTCCGTTTGATTGGAGCAGTCGCGGAACCAAGCGGGCAGCGATATTTGTCACGGTCAGATGTCGTGCAACATCGTCAAAACTGATATCAGACTAATCTTCTATTCTCCACTGTCGCTTCAAGTGTGATACGCCGCTTTTAGAGCCGTAGAACCACCACTTCTCTCCCGTTTCCCTTTTCTGCACTTCGTGATTCAGACTTACCTGACGACTATAGAAGCGTTTGCGACAACTCAACGGTGTGTTTTACGATGGTGCATTGTTACCGTTAACTTCCTCCAGGTCAGCGACGTATGTGGAGTGATAATCCCCTTCAAATATAAAAAAGTAATTACTGCACGATATTCCACCTTATCGACGGGCTGCACCCTTTCCTTTATGTCCGCCAGCGGCGTGCTACAGTAATGTGGCACTGCAGAAATTTACTGGAAAAAAACCAAGTCGTAATTAGAAGGACTATCGGAAAAATACTTCTGTCGACGCACAAAGAAGACTGACTTACACTTTCCCATACTCACTCAGTAATCCAGTCCGACTCATTGTTCATTACCTCTTTGTGTCTCTCTAGCTGCCGCTGCCCCGTCTCACAGCCACAGTTTCCCTCGTTCTGTCCTACTCGTATAGTCTCCCCCCACTGTCACTGTCTCCTTCTTCGTCTCTATTACTGTTAATATCTCATTCCCTATTTCCCACTGTTCCTGCCTCTTCTCCCTGTCGCTATCTCTCTCGTCCTCGTTGCCATTGTCGTAGTCTGTCTCTCATCCACACTAGCTCTCACCTACTGTCACTTTGTCTTTTCTTTACTCCACTCCCACGGCCACTATCTCCTTCCGTCATTTCCTAGCACTGTTCTGTCACTGTCAACTATGCTGCACTGCCACTGCCTCCCTCTCTGTCTCTCACACTGCCGTTGTCTCCCACGCTCTTTCTATACCAACAGCCATTGTATACTACCGCCCAGTATTTATTTCTTTTCCGTCCTTTTCCCACTGCCACTGTCTTTTTTCTCTGTCGGCACAGAAAAGCGCGAATATGTTCACGTGCCAAAATTCTTAAAAATTTTAAACGTGCTGAGGAATGTAAAACGAGGCAGCTTCTCAGTCAGTGTCTTTTAAAACAGGAACGTCTTATCTTTTCTTTTGCATCGATAAGAAAATTTTTCCGCTGGTTCCCTTATTTTCCACAGTATATCATTCAAATGAAAAGAACTTTATTGGTCAGTAAAATTCGGATAGCCTACTCACGTGAAATTGAAATAACGCGAAACTATTTTACACCTAGGATCGGACTTCACGTTCACAAAAGTTTTGCATGTGCTATAGTACTACAGCCTGGAGTTCCCAGAACCCTTCTGATGATAATGGAGACGCTTTACAACCTTTTCCTCCATGCTACGTCTAGTTATAAACTCCGTTCTTTTCCTCACCCAAATACAATTAGGGTAATTTTGAATATCTGTATCTCCGAAATGGATAAAGACATCAAAAAAATGTTCAGGGTTATTCACAATCGGGATCTTAGGAATATATTGTAAGAATTACATCCATTGTCTATGCATAGCCGTCTTGGAACCTGCGACTCGGTTTTGGCAGGAAAAAATTGTAATAATTTTTTTTCGGGTTGGGGGGGGTGGGGGTGGGGTGGGAGGTGCGCTTTCTAACGAACCGACCATGCATTAATGATGCCTCTATATGCCCCTTAATGCCCATCATACACCACAACAAATGCAATAGGTCCAACCGAATTCCACCATTTTCTTAAGTAGAAGGAAGTGTGTAATATTCATACTTTGACCCTCTGCCGTAGGACAGTGACACTAAGACTACCCTTCTATTGGTTATACAAATGGTCCCAAGCTCAAGGCCTATCCAAAATACTCGACAATACCTTCTATCAAAAATAAAACCCGAGGTATGAGGCCCGGAAGAATTTCGTTTTTGTGCGCGGCGTTGTACACCATATTAGATGCTGCATGCTGTCGCATGTCTACCGATTACCATTCGTACGAGTAACTTATTAGATCGTGTGGTTACAAACAAGGCCGAACTTTTCTATTCACTTAATATCCTGGATGGGTCTGTGCACATCTCATCTTCTCAATCCACATAATTCCCTGCATACTATGCAACATCATATCGGAGACTCTTCAGTTCTCTCTTTTTCTGGTTTTACTTTTAATGAAAACTAGCATTAAATGCACGTTTGTCCCTTTCGTTATGCAGTACGGTTGGACATTGAAGGTTATGAAATGCTGTCTAAGGAACTCAGAGCAAAGAGGAAGCAGCGAGTTACGTATAATCGGTGACGAAATATTGTCACACAGATGTGAATAAACTTGTAAACGAGCATCTCACGCCTTATCATAGCATTAGTATGATAATGCAGTGAAAGTAAAGTGTAATGTCCTGAGCTGTTATATTCCTCCATTGAGCTAATAACATATAGAATTCCAATAGCTTGTTCGTAAACTTCGAGTCCGCCATATGAGATACAAACTTGAAAGTGCTTGCTTTGCCGAGGGCAACGGCATTCAAATTTTAGGCTGTTGAGTCATGCATTATTCAGAATTTCTCTAGCGCCTTCACTTGGGTAAAGTACACCGGTAAGACCCGTGTTATGTTCTCTGCATCTGACTCTCTCCATGCTACATTCGCCCTCTTTACTTGTCTTCATGGTGACAGGACGCGACTATGAAGCGTAAATTATTTACTTTGTCCATTGGTTATGACATCCTGTTAAGTTTACGTAATAAGGCTTCTAATGGTGATTCTAAGAGAAAGTTTGTAATTCTCTGAACGTCCTGCAGCACTTCTCATTGACAACGTTGTCAGCGCTACTCGATTCGAATCTTTCCATATCGATTTGTATCCGTGTGTATTTCGACTGCACTGCAGTGAACTACTATGTCCACGTGTCTCTTTATTATTTTAATGTATTGTATCGTTTACGAAGAGTAAGCAAATAAACAGAGTGTCGTAAATAGCCGTATAGTCGGCAAATGTATAGCATTCGCTACCGTATCTGTATCGCAGTTTCGTTCTACATAAACTCTCTCACTCATTCAACAACGGCAAGGGCGGTTACTGGCGTCACAACTCTGGTTTATGAGGCACGAAACAGTTGAAAACTAATTTTCACTTCCATCACATAACTATTTTAATAATAAACTTCGTTAAAAAGCCAAACAAGCCGCCAAAGAGTAACTAACTGTAGAAAATTACTATATAAATGTTGTAAAAAACTTACCCTGCTGTTCAGACGACTGCAAACTATTGGAAAGCCATCCAAGACGTATCTGCCAGTTAGCGAACCGTCATGAAGAGACTTGACTCTCGCCTCTTTGGCGACAGGAGGAGAAGGACAGGCAGGGCCAGCGAAGACTAAGCGATATAATATCAGTATAGGAAGAATCTCAATTACTTGTTCTTCTCATCCAAGGAGACATTTAATACCTACCACCTAAATGGAAAAAGGGCAGAACTAGGTTACACTGCAATGCAAAGAAACTTGCTGTCTGTACCAGGAAAGTAGCAGATTTATTTATTTTTATCATTAACGTATTATGTAATTCACCACAGTAGTTTCAGATATATTTCTATTCATCTGCAGCGTCTCTGCACCGCTACCATCTCCTCACATCCCTGCTCCAGTCATGAATGGGGCGTGGGACGAACGATTGTTGGTAGAATCTCCGCATGGCATTTAATGTCTATGGTTTCCTCAACGCGATCATTTCGTGAGACCTGTGTGGGAAGGACTAATGTGTTGTGCTCCTCCTCCCGTAACTAGCTCTCTAGGAAGTTCTTGGTGAGGCACAACGCCAATTTCGTAGCGTCTGCCTCTGGACTTTATTTCCGTAATGATCTCGCACCCACCGAACGATCCCGTTACGAAACGCTCCACTCTTCGTTGGATGTCTTCTCCCTCTTCTACTCGTATTAATCCAGCCTGGTACGACTCCCTGGCCGACGAGCATTACTCTGGAATCGATGGAACAGGTGTTTTGTAAGCCGCTTCCTTCGTAGATGAGTTATACTTGCTTAAAATTTTTCCTCTGAGTCTCAGCCTGATATCTGCTTTTCCCACACTTTTGTTTGTTTAATCTTCCCAGTTTAGGTCGCACCGGATGGTTATGCCTAGGTATTCTGTGGCAGTTTCTGTAACCAATTAGTTGTCGCCAGTAGTTAATCGTAGAGTAGCGCATTTATTTGCCTGTTTACGCACACTAAGTTACATTTATTTACGTTCAGGTTCTACTACCAATCGAAGATCCTCTTCCGGCCTTCCTGCAGTTTGTTACAATCTTCTCACGTTGCTGCCTTCTTATAGACAAATACATCATCCACCAGCAGTCTCTTGGAGTTTCCGACATTGTCTACTAGATCTTCTGCGTAAACTGTAAACAGCAACGCCCAATCACACCCCTGAAATTACCTTTAAATGCCACGATTGTGTCTCGTTAAGAGCGAAGTGTTTGTTTCTGCTTGCATGGAGGTCCTGACTCCAGTCACAAATTTCTTTGGTAATCCATCAGTGGGACAGCAGCCAGGCATGACGTAATTGAATAATGATAACTGAAACCAACAACTGTACTGTAATGCAGCACCGATTATTCGAAATATGCTACCAGATTAGACGTCAAAAAGCGTCACCTTCAGGCCCCTAGCGTCATCTGCCATCAACTTACGTACCTCAGTGATAGAGGCCAACGGAGTCTTCAGACGGAAACACTACAACTTATTACGCATGTTTCACCAACATGTGGAGCCAACAAAGCCGAGTGCAGCGTGACCAAAGTCAATTGGACTCCGTTATTTTCGCAGCAGTAACAAGACCACCAATGATTGGACCATTGATGTCTTGTTACTGCTATGAAAATAACGGAAGACCATCAGTGGTCTTGTTATTGCTACGAAAATAACGGAATCCAGTTGATTTTGTTGGTTGCTTGGTAAGTTGTACTACTTCCATTTGAAGAATCCGTTGGTCTTCGTCACTTGTGGTACGTACATTGATGGCAGATCGCGCTTGGGGCCTAAAGATGATGCTTTTTGGCGTCTAAACTGGTAGTATATTTCGACTAAACGACGTTGTATTACAATACAGCTGTTGATTTCAACTATCGTTATTCAGGTAGACGCAGATTTGGCCAAATACTCGGTAAGCTCGTATTTTTTTCATTAAACGGCAGTGTGGAACTGTATCAAAATGCCCTCCTACACTCAAGGAACACATCAGCCCGAGCGCCGATGTGCACACCGCTGTGGATCTGTTGGAGAAACAGAGCGAACTGAGTTCCGATAAATCTCTCTTTGTGGAATCTAACGTTTTTTATGGAGGAAATTTCCGCTCTCCAAAAACGTCATAATAAGTGATCATACGCTCCACATTCTAAAACTACTTTCTGTCAGCGATACAGACCTATAATTATGTGTAATTATCTTACGACCCTATTTGTCTCCAGGAGTTACGTACCCTTCGTTGCTCTGGCGGTCTACGAAAAACTGAGGGTAGAAGAGGGGCCTGTTGTTTCGAATGATCTCTGTATAGTCTCATTGGTTACTCATCTGGACCTGAGATCTTCGCGTTATGAAAGGAATCTGATTACTTTCCTACTTCACGATCCCTTATTTCACAATCTGCCATCACATTTCACCTACATCTTTTTAACGACGTTCAATGAGCTTTAAAAACAAGACTATAGTCATGTTACGTCTGATACGGTTCACAACGAAATGTTTCGCGGAGACAGGCGTAGAACGTACTAAGTAGCGAGGTGACGAAGTGGTTAAAGTGCTAGACCCAAAGTAGTGACATCCAACTCTAAGTTGGCCCAGCTGTCTGGGGGTATTTCATGGGTTCTTCAAAGTTCTCAAAGCGAAGTGCCTGAAGGTTTCTTTACAAGGTGCACGAACGATTTCCTTCGTTATCCTCAGCCAACCCGAGAATGTGCTCTGCCTCTAAAGCTCTGATCGTCGACGGAATCCTTGATGATACGACTTGATCAGGGTATTTGCTTTCTTGGTCCAGTTATCTGTAACCAGACACGTCCTAGACAACGATAATCGTCTTCGATTTCATAGACAGCCCCACCCCACTCTCTTTAGCACATCTTTTCTCCGAAAACGGTTCCTACTATCACTGCTTTTTTCGAGGAATGCCGTACTGCGTTTAGAAGTGTGGTCAGCTGATTCAGAAATTCTGTCGGGGAAAACAGTTGCAGCATTGACTGCTTAGTAAAATATCACCCCTCTTGTATTCTGCCTCTTGTCGAAAAGTAAATTTTGATGATCGTGAAGAACTGATTACTTTGTTTTGTTTTTGTTTTGGGCAAGTAATGCCATCACTTTGTAAAATGCATACCTGTGGAAATAGACGGATAACTGTAGCCAGTTGCTTGCAATTATATTTCTAAACTGCGTTTCGGAATATTATACCTCCATCATCAGGCATATTTAAATAAATTGTCGGGACACAAGACGTGGTGTGCGTATTACATGGAACGGACCATGTGGATATTTGGGTGTAGCGGTCAGAGGAGCTGGCGAAGACTTGGCTGCTTGTCTTGCTGCCTACCCCCTCCACCAGTTCTCCACCTCGTCACATCCCCTCCCCACCTCTCCAGTCCCAACCTCCCTTTCTCCACCCCCTCACCTCGGCCACTCTTACGTAGACCGTCCCTCCTTCGGCTGCTCGATCCCGGTTGTCCTGCTTCGTGTCAACAGTAGTGATTTACTTCCAATTTCATTAGAGGGGCAGAAAAAGTCCGTAGAAGTTTAACCTCGAACTTCCATTTAATTTATACTGCTTAATGCACTTAATACTATAAAATACTCTTTGTACACGCGTGTCGCCGTCTGCGTGAGTACTAGTGTGTGTGTGTGTGTGTGTGTGTGTGTGTGTGTGTGTGTGTGTGTGTATACGGTCCTGTATCCACGCTTTCGTGTATGTGTGTGTGTGTGTGTGTGTGTGTGTGTGTGTGTGTGTGTGTGTGTGTGCGCGCCTAGTCTCATAGCGCTTCTAATTAATCACGTTTTCACCTCATCGCTAATGGAGGTTCCAAAATGTTCATTTCACCTAATGTTCAATTAACCTAATTGAACATTTACATTCCTGGTCCCCCCCTCTGCCGCCGCCTACATATATATTTCGTCGTCTTTTGTCTGGCTGCTTACTTTAGCTAATTGCCTGCATCTAATATGCAGCGTCTAATACGGAAAAGTAACGACGGTCGCGTCATTTTCTAACTTGCTTCCCCTTGATCCCTCCCTCCCTCATTTTTCTCCCGCCAGGCCCGCCTTTCTGTTTTCCCGTTTGCGACGAGTACTGACGCGATCGCTAAGATTAATCTGTGTTATGATTTCATAAAAGAAACTTATTCAACGTGACAACTCAATTCGGCTAAAAGCATCACCTTAAGTTATTGCGGCAGCGCCCGGAAGATGTATTAATTCCGCGTAATATATTAGAGCGGGCCTGAGTACAGGGGGTCGTGGTGGAAGGGGGCAGAGGGGGCGTTACGGCTGTCGTGTGACGTCACCCGCCGCCTGATGGATGGTAATTGGAAACTTCACGCGTCCTTCGGGTGCGCCCGTAACTCCTATTAACGCGCCGCCTCCCAGCACACGGCCTGATTTCAACAGCGTCACTAGATCCGCATAATGGGGTAGGCAACGCCGAGCGACTCAAATTTCGTTCTCCGTAGTCTCCTGAACAGGCGTTATGGACGGTTCTCCCGTGTTACCTACGACATCCGTAATATTTTATAAACGTTTAAAGCTATCTAAACAAGTTTTCCGATATGTACGAGCACAGTAGGCAGCCGTGCGACTATTTCGCTTTCGGCTAGCGCTCTTGTCTTCGATATTTAGCACTTCTCGAAGAAACTAAGTCTTTTGTCTAGCACGCGCTTCTCTTTAGCGTATGTGTGGTTATTAGCTCGTTGTCCAGTACAGCAGAAAAATATCAAAGACGTTAACGCAGCATAGCAATTTGGTATGTTTCGAAGCAAGGACTGACTAACCAAAGGAAAGATTTAATATGGTGCAAATATTTACTATAAAAACAGTATTGATCACAAATTATTTATTCCGTGGACCGGTTTCGACCACAACTGTGGTCATCTTCAGACCAATGAGTAAGAACCTCCTTGTGGTGGTAAATCAGTACTCACGTAACCCTCTAAACTTCTTGTAATCTCCCAATATCTTACTTGGCAATAAATTAATTGCTTTTCGATACATTGTGGGAGTATACAGTGATCAATGTTATTACAAATATTTACTATCAAAAACAGTCTCGATCACAAATTATTTATCCCTGTGACCGGTTTCAGTCACTACTGTGGTCATCTTCAGACCAACGATTAAGGACATCACACACACCCATGCCCGAGGCAGGATTCGAACCTGCGACCGTCGCAGCAGCATGGTTCGGGACTGAAGCGCCTAGCACCGCTCGGCCACAACGGTCGGCTTATTTGACCAAGAGCGGCGCCTCTACAAAGTCCTCAATACGATACAAGTGTCTGTTGTGGCCACAACAGTGTTGTCTATATTTGTGAATGCCTTACATCCGAGTTAAGTGTCCAGTAAATAATACTGAAATTAAGTTTATTGCCATTGCAGGTGATATATTTCCTAACAGTATTAGTATTAGGTGGGTAAATTATTGGTGCTCCTATGATGAGTGCTTCCGTAACCAAGGTAGGCGAAATATGTTTGGTGTCTCAAGCGGCATGCTATCGAAGATTAACTTCACACATGAGGAAAGCGGATAAAGTATCGTCCACTAACTTATAATGAGAACGAAAGTGTGCATTGAGTGATCGTGTCTCGAAAAATAGGACGACGATAGGCGCAAAAGTCGCAGCAGAACTGAATGTGGCGAATTCTGTCCCCAGCAGAACAACACAAATTGAGCTTCACTTCAGAAGCAAGGAATTAAAAGGCGAGCTGGAATTCCAAAACCAGTCAAGAGTGATGAAAATCCCCGTGACACGGAAACGTGCGGCTGAGTCCATAAAATCAGGACTACGCCGCAAACGAAGAATGGGTCGGATGAGTGTTGTTGCACACTGGTTATTAACTTTTAGCCGTGTTTACGTCCCAAGAATGAAACACAGAAGGGGCTCGGTAATGATTTGGACAGCCACACCATGGTATTGCGTGGGTCTCACGGTTACTGCGCAAAACCGTATTACTGACAAGGATTACGTGACCGTTCATACTGATCGCCATCCCACTGTACACTGTTTGTTCACCGGTGGTGATGCTCTATTCCAGGACGAGAGAGCTCCTGTTAATACAGCTCGCATCGCCCGGACTGGCTTTGTGAGCACGTGGATGAAATGTCGCAGCTCACCCCGCTACCCTACTCACCAGATCTCAATGTTATTGATCCTTTGGAGAGAAGGGTGCGCGATTGCTGTCCACCTCCATCACCGTTATCTGATGTCACCACTGTTTTGAGAGACGTATAAGATTCCACTGAAAGTCATACAGGATCTGTGCTTATCCATTCCGCGACAACTAAAAGCTGTTGTGAATGCCAAAGAATTTCGTACGCCGTATTAAGCATGGTAGTGCGTTGTGTTTTAGACTCGTAACACTACAGTAGGCTATCGCAAACTATCGCAAGTAAGCGGAGATTACGGTACTTCTCCTAGCAGCTTTGGGCAATTAAGATCTCAACTGTATGTTAGGTGTGTTGATACCTATCGCGCTTTAGGATAGCTTTGTTTTCTTGTGCAATCAGTGTTTTACTAAATTTCCCCAGAAACTGGGAACTGTGATCTGTCTAGAAACTGAGTGAGGATATACACTGAAGCGTCAAAAAAATTTGTAGAGGCATGTGTATTCAAATACAGAGATATGTAATTACGAAGAATACAGCGCTGCGGTCGGCAACGCCTTTATAAGACAACAAGTGTCTGGCGCAGTTGTTAGACCGGTAACTGCTGATACAATGGCAGGTTATCAAGATTTAAGTGAGTTTGAACGTGGTACTATAGTCGGCGCACGAGCGATGGGTCACAACATCTCCGAGGTATCGATGAAGTGGGGATTTCCCCGTATGACTATTCCACGAATGCACGTTGAATATCAGGAATTCAGTAAAACATCATATCTGAAACATCGCAGTGGCCGGAAATAGATTCTGCGAGAACGGGACGAACGACGACTGAAGAGAATCGTTCAATGTGACAGAAGTGCAACCCTTCCGTAAGTTTCTGCGGATTTCAGTGCTGGGCTATCAACAAGTGACAGCGTGCGAACCACTGAACGAAGCATCACCGATATGAGCTTTCGGAGCCGACGGCCCACTCGTGTGCCCTTACTGACTGCACGATACAAAGTTTTACGCCTTGCCTGAGCCCGTCGACATACCTTCGACTTTCGATGAGTGGTAGGACGAGTCTCGTTTCAAATTGTATCGAACGAATGGACATGTGCGGGTATGAAGAACACCTCATGAATCAATATACCATGCATGTTAGCAGGGGACTGTTCAGTCTAGTGGTGTCTTCGTAATGGTGTGAGGCGTGTGCCGTTGAAGTGATATGGGATCCCTAATACGTGTTGATACGAGTCTGACAGGTGACACGTACGTAAGCGTCCTGTCTGATCACCTGCATCCATTCATGTCCATTGCGCACCCCAATGGACTCAGGCAATTCCAGCAAGAGAATGCGACACCCCACACGCTCAGAATTGCTACAGAATGGCTCCAGGAAGACTCTTCTGAGTTTAAACGCTGGCCACCAAACTCCCCAGGGCATGAACATTATTGAGAATATCTAGGATGCCTTGCAACGTGCAGTTCAGAAGAGCGCTCCACCCTCTAGGACTCTTACGGATTTATGGACAGCCCTGCTGGATGCGTGGTGTCAGTTTCCTCCAGCACTACTTCAGACATTAGTCGAGTCCATGACACGTCGTGTTGCGGCACTTCGGTGTGACCGCGCGGGCCCTCACGATATTAGGCAAGTGTACCAGTTTCTTTGGCTCTTCAGTGTATTAATAACCACGTAAACTATGCAACATTTTTGTTCCATGTAGTTATTCTCCAGTCTCGCATTTAAAAATATTTATAACGAAATTGAAATTTTCGTTCAATGAAGGTTTTATTAGGAAATTGTTTATCATTGCCGGCCGTGGTGGCCGAGCGGTTCTAGGCGCACAGTCCGGAACCGCGCGACTGCTACGGCCGCAGGTTCGAATCCTGCCTCGGGCGTTGATGTGTGTGATGTCCTTAGGTTGGTTAGGTTTAAGTAGTTCTAAGTTCTAGGGGACTTATGACCTCAGATGTTGAGTCCCATTGTGCTCAGAGTCATTTGAACAATTTTTTTTTTATCATTAACCGAAAACAGTTCGATATCGTAGCAAAAATTAAGAAAAATTTCGTCTTATCATATAGCGCCAAAAACGCATTTTCCTCAATAAATAAATAATTAAATAGTAAAAAATATCGTTTCAATACTTCGTCGAGTATATACCAAACAAGTTTCTGTTTTTGCTGAACAACTTTCGAACTTATCAGCAATAAAAGGAAATTATTGTCTTTGACCATGATGAAGAACGTTCTATTGAGTACAATATAACAATAACTATTATAAAGCACTCCGTCTTCAGGCCACGAGTGGCCTACCGGTACCATACGACCGCCGTGTCATCCTCAGTGGAGGATTCGGGTAGGAGGGCCGTGGGGTCAGCACACCGCTCTCCCGGTCGTTATGATGGTATTCTTGAACGAAGCTGCTACTATTCGTCGAGTAGCTCCTCAATTGGCATCACGAGGCTGAGTGCACCCCGAAAAATGGCAACAGCGCATGGCGGCCTGGATGGTCACCATGCCCGACAGCGCTTAACTTCGGTGATCTCACGGGAACCGGCGTATCCACTGTGGTAAGACCGTTGCCATATATATATATATA
Organism: Schistocerca serialis cubense; assembly: GCF_023864345.2. NCBI lineage: Eukaryota > Metazoa > Arthropoda > Insecta > Orthoptera > Acrididae > Schistocerca > Schistocerca serialis. Next base: position 222,103,160 of record NC_064643.1, on the reverse strand, counting down.
TATATATATATATATATATATATATATATATATATATATATGCAAACTGTACTTGCACAGTGGTAATAGTTTTGATAGTTTTGGTTACATTGAAACGCAAAGGTATGTGAGCGTATAATTTTTATTACTTATACAATGGGATTTATATTTAGTGAGGATATAAAATACGTACACAATGCACTAATACTGAACGATGTGTGGTTCTAATTACGTGCAAAACAAACAAACCAACAAGAGCATACAGAAATCGTAGGCTCCTAGTTCCTGTCTCACATATTGATTAGTATTTCTTTTCCTACCTGTAGGTCTACCATTTACTGCGTCATTTATGTGTTGTAGCAAAACTACCCAGCCGTAGTTTTGGTAGAGCGCAACTCTAGTTGTGTTTGTGGTGTATCCATATTTTCGTCAGTCCTCTGTATATCCGGCATTCGTGTGCCAGTCCCGTGTTTATCTGTGAAACGCCTCGCACGCTTCCGCAAATCCTGATTGGCTTCCTTCCGATCGACTCGGCGCGGGATCGGGAACGCCGCAGACGCTCTGCCGCGAGCTGGTCGCCGCGCGCAAACCCCGTTGCAGACTAATTCTCGTCGGCGTAGCGCGACGCGGCCCGGCGTTTGCTGTAAACGGCACTCGTTTGCTGTGAGCGGGGAGGGGTCCCGTGAGCTGTGAGTTGAGCCGGGCTGTGAGGTGAGCCGAGAGGTGAGGCGAGGAGCACGCGTGGTGCGCCAAGGCGCCGCCCGTAATGAAGACGGGCAACATTTAAACGCACCGGCTGCTCGCGGCCTCTTCATTAGCGCCTCTTCCCGGCAAGCACCGCCAGTGCAGCCCGGCGCCCTCAGCTCTCCCCTGCTCTTGCTCGCACACACACACACACACACACACACACACACACACACACACACACACACACACGACGCGTATACACGGGCATACGCAGGCTGGAGGAGACAGCCAAACAGGAACATGTGGGGATTCAGTGACAAGATAAACGATAGTTTTCAAAGTTCTGTGAATTGGTTTGTATCTACACTGCTGGAACAGATCGAGGTGGTGCCGTGGTTAGCACACTGGACTCGCACTCTCCTGGGCGACGGTTCAAAACCACGCCCTGCCATACTGATCTAGGTTTTCCGTGATTATCCTAAATCGCCTCAGGCAAATATCGGGATGGTTCCTTTGAAGGGGCATGGCCCACTGCCTTCCCCAACCTTCCCTAATCCGATGCGACCGATGACTTCGCTTTTTGGTCCACTCCCCTCAGATCACCCAATCCCCTTACCTCGCGGGAAAAAAAAATAGTACATCCCTTAACAGGTTACCAGTTCACTCAAGATTTATTGTTGCAGTATGCATATGGGAGTAAATTAAATGATGACATTTACAGATAAATAGCAGTTCTTAGGTACCAGATATCGACCCATGCTGAAAACCCATATAAGCGCGTGGTGTGTCTTTCACGGGCTGCAACGCAGACGTTGACTCTAGCATCCACTTAAATACACAGATGGCGAATACTCTCCTGGGATACGTTATGCCACGCTTGCTCTACCTGTCACGTAGTCCTGTAAGAGTTACTGATTAACAAGTCGCACGAATCACTTCTCGTCCCATCGTATCCCACACTTGCTCGATAGGGGACAAGTCTGGAGATGATGCTGGCCAGGGAAGTTGCTGCACGTCAAGCTGAGTTTCACGTGGAGTGTGTGGTACAGCATTATCCTGTTGGAACACAACATAACCTTCTTGTATCAGGAATGGCTGAAGAAAATACTACACGTACTGAGCGCTGGTTAGCGTCCCCTCCAGAATCACCAAAGGTGAACGAGAATTGTAGCTTGTCACACCCTAGACCATAAGATTCAAATGGTTCAAATGGCTCTGAGCACTATGGGACTTAACATCTGTGGTCATCAGTCCCCTAGAACTTAGAACTACTTAAACCTAACTAACCTAAGGACATCACACACATCCATGCCCGAGGCAGGATTCGAACCTGCGACCGTAGCAGTCCCGCGGTTCCGGACTGAGCGCCTAGAACCGCTAGACCACCGCGGCCGGCAGACCATAAGGACTTGGGGGGGGGGGGGGAGGAGGTGTCCTGGAAGGATGCTCTCTCCGAGAGAGTGCTCACCAGGTCGACGTCGTACGCGCATGCGACCATCACTTGCGTGCAGGCATAAACTGCTTTCATCGCTGAAGACCACGATGCGTCATTCCATCTTCCAAGTGATTTTTGACGGCACCAGTCGATTTGTGTACGTCGATGCTGTGACGTGGGTGCCATATGGGCTTGAGGCACTCTTGCCCGTATTGCCACTCCTAATAACCAGTTCGCAAGAGTTCGTGTTGACACGTCTGGCCTCACGAGCACTCTTATCTGTGCTGGGGTATTTGTAGAATCTGCCACTGCTGCCATTACAGTACATGCAGAAATCGACAGCATATTTTATTATGATGGTCTTTCTCCCTAGACGGGTAGGAAGCATCTAAATATTTTGACATTCATTGTGCTGTGTTATTTTTTCGTCCTTCAGTTTTTCATACCAGTATACCTTCCTCACAGCGTCGCTAGTGCGCAACGCCAGTAGGTGGGATTTAATTTGGATGCAGGTTCATCACGGATGGAATATAGGGGATTTTAAACAATTCATATCAGCTGCGGATTCATATTACAAGAAACGTTCAAATGTTCAAATGAGTGTGAAATCTTATGGGACTTTCCGGTTAGGGTCATCCGTCCCCAAGCTTACACACTACATAACCTAAATTATCCTAACGACAAACACACACACCCATGCCCGAGGGAGGACTCGAACCTCCACCGGGATCAGCCGCACAGTCCATGACTGCAGCGCCCTAGACCGCTCGGCTAATCCCGCGCGACAGAAGAAACGTAATACGAGGGCTGTCCAGAAAGTAAGTTACAATCGGTCGCGAAATGGAAACTACCGGGAAAATCCGGTAAAGCTTTGCACAGATGTGTTGTGCAGTGTCTCTAGTATGCCCGTCGATCGTGTCGCGTCGCTCTTTTCAGTTTTGAGTGAGCACGTAAAGATGCGTAGGGAATAGCGTCTCCCGCCAAGATTGAGTGCCTGGTTAGAGATTTCGCCTGTGTCATGCAGCCCACTTAACACAACTGTCGAGCAGTTCCTTCTTCATGTCTATTCTCGGCCGCACACTGCAGGGGTAATGAAGACGCTCCTGCAGCGTTTCCGGTGAGAAGTGTTTGATCACCCACAATACATTACCTAATTGGCTACCCCTGAGTCTCATCTCTGCTCACAAGAACCACTGGCTATGAAGACACAATTTTTCCACAGACAACGAGCTACAGATCAGTGCAGATAACCGGCCGAAAGTACACGCGGCTGCTTTCTATGACGAGGATATTGGAAAGTTGATACAACACTAAGACAAACTTCGAAGTTGGAGCGGCGAATATGAAGAGAATTAGGTGGAAGGTGTGCCTAACTGTTGCAAATAAAACGTTTCTGGTTTTCACTGTGGTTTCCATTTCGCGACCGATCGTAACTTACTTTCTGGACAGCCCTCGTATAAAGCATTTTTACTGGATTGACGTGAGAATCAAACAAAGCTATATCAAGCAAAATTGGAGATCTAAGAGGTGGAAGACAGCACGATGGCACGGGGGTGGGGGGGGGGGGGGGGAGAAGGGACAAATGGTTCAAATGGCTCTGAGCACTATGGGACTTAACATCTTAGGTCATCAGTCCCCTAGAACTTAGAACTACTTAAACCTAACTAACCTAAGGACATCACACAACACCCAGCCATCACGAGGCAGAGAAAATCCCTGACCCCGCCGGGAATCGAACCCGGGAACCCGGGCGTGGGAAGCGAGAACGCTACCGCACGACCACGAGATGCGGGCAGAGGAGGGACAGTAAGGTCTGGGGAGTGGAGTGAATCTGCAGCTGTGTTAAGGGCAGCATTGTGAACCACCGGTATCTGCACTGACGTCGACTGACCATGACCAGTGGCCAGTGATTGGAGGTGGCGGTGTGGGATCGTCCGTATGGCAGAGTGCTGAGTGGAATGGTAGAAAGGTTACGGGGTGCTGGTGATGTCGGCGGGAGTGGGCGCTTCCGCCGCGGTTTTTGAGCCAGTTCCGCGAAACGCGAGTAATCACACGAGAGGCGCACATGCGGCGACGGCGCCCGCGGCTGATTACGCCGATACATTACCCGACGGCTCTTGTAAACGCCGCCCAATTTGGGAATGAGGGCGCGCCGCACACCCTGCCCGGAGACGAGGAGCGAACTGAGGCGAGCGCCGGCGAGGCACGGCTCCGGGTGCTTGTTAGCATTGCGCGAAATGGAAGAGCCATTACTCTATCAGCCGGGCAAACAGGCAGCCGGCGGGTTGCGGCGGCGCTGCCGGGCGCCAAGAGAAGAGATGGGCAGGGGTGGGAAGGGGTGGGGACGGGCCGCTACTACCTGTCGCGCAAACATCCGGGCAGCACGCCGAGGAGGCTGCACTCTGCGACATCCCGGGCACTTTCAGTCGGCACCACTCTGCCGTGTTCAGTTTTGTCTCGCACTAAGAAAAGTTCAATCTTAGGATTATGCCTTCGATAAGGTAGACATTGTATTCTTTTGCATATCACTCACTTTGTAACTGGTGTCCCACTCGTAAGTGGCCTGGGAAAAAGTATTATAAGAATGCAATTTTATTTCAACCTCAGATCAGCCCTGAAATTGAAACCTCAGTGAAAACTCAAAAATGGTTCAAATGGCTCTGAGCACTATGTGACTTAACTTCTGAGGTCATCGGTCCCCTAGATCTTAGAACTACTTAAACCTAACTAACCTAAGGACATTACACACGTCCATCCCCGAGGCAGCATTCGAACCTGCGACCGCAGTGGACGCACGGTTCCAGGTTGTAGCACCTAGAACCGCTCGGCCAACCCGGCCGGCGCAGTCCACTTTCGGCGGACCATTCCGCAGATGTGTTGCACAGTGTCTCTAGTATGCCAAATCTATTGCATCACGGCGCACTTTTCAGTTATGAGCGCACGGTGAGCGCGTAAAGATCCCTAGAAAATAGCGTCTCCTCCAAGTGTGAAGTCCTACTGAGAGTGTCGCCTGATTTCATGCAGCCCACAGAAAGTAACTGTCACGCGCTTGCTTCATCACAATCCTTGGCCACATACTGCAGATGCAACGATGACGCTTTGGTACCGTTTTCGATGGGAAGTTTTTCATCATCCACCATCCGGCCTCGGCTCCCTCTGATTTTTATCTCTTCGCCTACGCGAATCGCTGGATATGAGGACAGCATTTTGGCACGGACAACGAGCTGCAGACAAGCGTTGAGGATTGGCGGAAATCGCAGGAGGCTGCCTTCAGCGACGAGGTTGTTGGAAAATTGGTACACGCTACGACAAATTTCTAAGCCGCAGCGGCGACTATGCAGAGAAGTGAGTGGAGACTGTAGCTAAACGTTGCAAATAATATAATTATGATAGTTTCTATGCTCTCTGTTTCGCAACCGATTGGAGATAAACGAGTGTGAGTGAGTGAGTGAGTGAGAGAGAGAGAGGGAGAGAAAGAGAGAGAGAGAGAGAGAGAGAGAGAGAGAGAGAGAGCCGGCCGGCCGCTGTGGACGAGCGGTTGTGGTCGCTTCAGTCGGGAAACGCGCTGCTGCTACGGTTGCAGGTTCGAATCCTATCTCCGGCATGGATGTGTGTGATGTCCTTAGGTTAGTTAGGTTTACGTAGCTCTAAGTCTAGGGGACTGATAACCTCAAATGTTACGTCCCATAGTGCTTCGAGCCATTTGAACCATTTATTTTAGAGAAAAACAGCATGATTCAGTTACGATGTTTAAAGTCTCAGAAGTGCTGATATTTGTGGTATCAAGCGTTTATGCAAAAATGTCTATGTTCAGCTTTAACAAACAAGGCGAGGGCAGTCGTTAGTCAATAGCCAATTGCCTGTGACATGGCGTTGTTGACGATATACAATCAGACCTTCAACAGTACGTTAAATATTCCGGAGCGAAATTATACAGACGGTAGAGCGTCATAAACTTAAATTTGGTGATGATGTACTAGTGGTCGGAAATTAGTATTTCAGGTGGTATTTTCATACGACTGATGTTTTATTTGAGAATCTTTGGAAGTACAGGAACCTGCATTCACCGTCACGTTATGTACGTTGTCCTGTTCAAATGAATGTGCTTCCAAATGGGCACGACACGTAAAACATGTAGCACTTGTAAGAATATTAAAGGGGCTTTAAAACACTATAGTGGAGTCTTTTCTTATATGTTCACACAGAGCTTGCCGTTGTGGCCGAGCGGTGCTAGGCGCTTCAGTCCAGAACCGCGTTGCTGCTACGGTCTCAGGTTCGAATCCTGCCTCGGGCATGGATGTGTGTGATGTCCTTTGGTTAGTTAGGTTTAAGTAGTTCTAAGTCTAGGGGACTGATGACCTCAGATGTTAAGTCCCATAGTGCTCAGAGACATTTGAACCATTTGGTCCACACAGATACATCTGCCGTCTGTAGCCAAATTGACAGCAAATGAGTAGTCAAACCATGCCTACTGGATCAATTTCTAGATCGCGCTCCAGATTTTCTGTCATATTCCAGACGCAGCTCTCATCACTTCATATATCAATGGGGGAGTAGGAGGGGAGGGGAGGGGGGGGGGGAGCAGGAGGCTATGGCAGAGTGAGATATACTGACCACTCTCCCTCAAATGGGTGGGTACACTTTCCTAAACGATGATAGTAAACTGCTTAGTTATACGTTCATATCGGCTAACGTGATGCGTTGAGGGCCCCGCACCACAAGAATGAAATAAAGAGATGAGCTCCTAATACGGCCATTAAGTCTGCTGGACGCTGTGTGATGTCCCTGCCGAGAACCTGTCTTACTTGTCGTCAGGAGTGTTGACAGATGTCACACCCACTTATTGGTCGGTGGGCGCACACTTGGGAGAATCGATTAATCAATAGCTCAACCAATGATGGTCAGTGATCACTTTGGGCCAGTTGACTCACCTGCATTACTGCTTTCCTATTGGTGTCCTTGATGCGCTTAATGTAAACTGAAGATGGAGAGGGGTGGGGGGGGGGATGAAAGGAAAGGGAAAGGATTACTGGTGTCAGCTGCATTGGGACATTACGCGGAATCAGCGGCGACGAGTGAGAATGTGTACACGACCAGGGTTCTAACCCGGGATCTCCTCCTTATCAAGCAGGTGCATTAACCACCGCGCCGTCTTCACTGGCGGTGAGGCGTACCGAGGTAGTCCGCGCAATTGCGGTAACACTGTGTCCGGGACGGCGCAGTGGTTAATCTACCTGCCTAGGATGCAGGAGATCCCGGTTCGAATCTCAGTCAGGTACACATTTTCACTCGTCGCCGCTGATTCTGTTTAATGCCCCGATGCAGCTGACATCAGTAATCCCGTCCCTTTTCTCTCATTTCTCCCCCCCCCCCCCACCTTCAATTTACATATAATGTATCACAGCTGCGGATTCCACGTGGTGCCTGTTCTTTCTGAGGTACCCGAAAGAACAGACTCCACGCATTCATGTACTTGCTGCATTTGTTGCAAGTAGCGTGTGTAAGAGGCCTTACTGAAAGTGGGCAGAGACTGGACACACATTAGCTGCCCTGTCTTTCAAGTAAGACTTAACTAATTTAATGGATCTATTAAGAACATTCATCGCATCAAAACGATTGGCAGCCTTGGTCTGTTCTATCAGAAAAACCTCATTATTACTGATAACTGAGTGCGCTGCCGAAGTTTCGGGGGTGTCTTTCTATACAGCGCTTCCTCAAGGTGCTCGAAACAAGAAGGTTGCTCTACTGCGTACATGCCTTCCCTCGTTATAGCGGCTGACATGTTTCTGTGGCACTTCTAAAACCTCTCAGTTGATTCTCGCCTACAAAGTAATCTCAATGCCTTCGATATAAATAATAACGGTACTTTGGAACAGGAATCTCGGAGTTAGATCCCTGTAATTACAGTCATGCGCCAAACGCTATTCATCGTGGGAAAAGTTTCTCAGTACTTCTCTTTGGTCGTCTGTTGTCATCCGGCCACCGCTTGCGTGCACACACTATTCTGGAAGCAACTGAAACGTAGGAGGGGTGGAGAAGTGCCACGCAATTTGCCAATGTACCACAAACACCATAACGTTACTTGTAGGGATGACTTTGTGACTAACATCTTCAGCAGGTGAATTAAGCAACTGTTTTCTCTATGGGTTGCTGTCTACGTTACCGTCTTTTGTTATAAACTTTGAAAATCCTATGAAGTGTGAACAGTATATCATTGTTACAGGATGACTACAATGGATTAATTAGATTGTATGTATATTGAGTGTCCTGCATACATCCACGTAATACAGTCATCACTTTAGTGTCAGATACATCGAAGCTTGCAAATGAATTGTAGCTGCCCTATGACAATGATGTACTAATGACACGCAGATATAAATTTCAAAGTTTTCTAGCTGAAAATGTTGACGAAGATAAAAACTAACTCTGAATAATTTTTTTTACTTCAGCTGTTGTAGGTGATACAATATTTTATCTGATGTATGACAGCTGTGGAGCATCGCTTATCATAAAGCTACGACAACCTTGCTTGTGTTTTGGGTGGAACATGTTTACACCTCTCGTATGGCAATCTTGGTTAAATCTTTCTTCGATTTCCGAAAATGAACGCGCTTAATGTCCCCATCTTTATGGATCATTGATTCATATTTAATGATCTCCGCGTAGGCAAGGCGTTAAACTTCAACCCAACATCTTTCCTTCTGAGTTTATGTGCCGAACTGAGGAGCACTTTTCTTTTACTCCCACTATATCGCTATATCTTGATCCGAAATTTGTTCTTTATAAACATGGTCATAAGTTTCATCCTATCTCGAACGACTGCTCCATCTGTGCCACTTTTCTTTAGGTCTTCATTAATTTCAGTTAGCTAAATGTTTCCGTTCTTCATCGGTCAAAAGTCTATCGGCAGGCCTGTTGTTATACATTATGGGCAAGTAAGCATACAATTTTAATATTATAAATCAAGATAGTGTCTACGATGTTTCTCCGAAACATGACAACTTTCCTTTAATTACGTCTCCGTCAAAATTCCATTTTCGTATTTTGGTTACGGGACTTGCATTACAAGTTTAATTTCTTATTTTTCAATGTCTTGGGTCGGTCGCCAGTTATTGTAGTTTCAGTAGGGTAAATTACTTCTTTTGGAATAACTGTACTATAACGTAGTTTTTCCTTTTGTAACATACACTTTTTGTTATAACATACAAGAATTTTGTATGTTGTTCGTAGTTTCGCAAGGAGACGGGTTTCTGAGTATTGCTCGTCAGTCTGGAAGCCTTACCGGATCGGACTGATAGCAGAATTAGGGAAGGTCCAAAAGAGGAGCAGAGCGTTTGATCACAGCTTAGTTTAGTGAGCGCAAAAGCATCACGGAAATATTTATGCATATCGAGCGGCAGACGCTACAAGAGAGGCATTATGTATCACGATGTGGTTAACTATTAAAATTCCGAGTGCCCAAGTTCGTAGAAGAGTAAGCAATCTATTGCTTCGTTTAGCCGCGCGGGATTAACCAAGCGGTATAAGGAGCTGCAGTCATGAACTGTGCGGCTGGTCGCGGCGGAGGTTCGAGCCCTCCCTCGGGCTTGGGTGTGTGTGTTTGTCCTTAGGATAATTTAGGTTAGGTAGTGTGTAAGCTTAGGGACTGATGACCTCAGCAGTTGAGTCCTATAAGATTTCACACACATTCACTCGCTTCGTTTCACATACACCTATGTAATAATTTATTACGGCTAGGGTCGCTTAAAAAGTACAGTGTTCATATTACCGGTTCCAGCACTTGACTGCCATCTTCAGATGTCACTAATTCACTAACAGATTCGTCAAGATATATACATTTCCAGTTAAGCATTCTGAACAACATTAAGGATACTAAAATACGCCAATGGGTAAAAATGGTTCAAATGGCTCTGAGCACTATGGGACTCTACTGCTGAGGTCATTAGTCCCCTAGAACTTAGTTAAACCTAACTAACCTAAGGACATCACAAACATCCATGCCCGAGGCAGGATTCGAACCTGCGACCGTAGCGGTCTCGCGGTTCCAGACTGCAGCGCCTTTAACCGCACGGCCACTTCGGCCGACAATACGCCAATGAATATATCGTACATTTACATATTAAAAGAGACTCTGGAGGTTTAGAAGCATTCGTGTGTAGAGATATTATGGCATGGAAGATGTTTACGATATCAGAGACAATCTATATCGAACAATGTCTAGAGACAAACCGTTAACTGGGTGTTGTTTGATGTCCTTAGGTTAGTTAGGTTAAAGTAGTTCTAAGTTAGGGGACTGATGAACATAGATGTTAAGTCCCATAGTGCTCAGAGCCATTTTTGAGCCAAACCGTTAACCATACACAGGAGGAGGAAAAGGAATATTAATGGAGATGAAGACTTTTTTATTTGGTCTGCTACATATATCTCACATAAAGACCACGAGGCTGCAATTAGATTGAAACTCACTTGGAGGCTTACCAACAAAAATCATTCCCGTGCAACATTCGCTAATGGAACAGAAGAGGGGTAAAGTAATAATGGTACAGAAAGTAAACTCCACCGCAAACCATAAGGCGCCTCGCACAGTATAATGTATAGAAGACGTCCAAGGATAAACGATAAATTTTGGGGGATATGACAGGAAAGATCACTCGAGTCAAAGTCTACTAAGCATGGGCTCTAAAATGGAAAAAAATGGGAAATTTGTGGTAAGGCGTTATGGAAACAACCTGTGTGAGGTCATCGGTCCCAAGGCTTACTCACTACGTAACCTACCTTAAACTAACTTACGATAAGGACAACACACACACCCATGCCCGAGGGAGGACTCGAACCTCCGACGGGGAAAGCCGCGCGAACCGTCTTAAGACGCGTCAGATCTTTTGATTACCAAGCGCGACCTTAAAATGCATACCTTAGCAGATATGAGCAGTTGTTCAGTACAAGAGCCGTGTTGCGCAATAGCCAAGATCAAAGCGTACTCATGGCTCTCAAAGTATGCACTTTAGAGCCCGCGTTTTATCGACATATTTTGCTTCTTTTGGTGCATATCATCACTTCTCAAAATGCGGGAAGCAAGGAGCTTGTAGTGGAGCAGATTGGTTTCACAGTATCGAAGACGGAGTGCTCATAGCTCTCAAGGTTAGCGTTACTAGAATTTTTGCTTCGAATGCTCTTTCCTGTCATATCCCTGGAAGTCGACCAGTTCTCCTCGGACACCCTGTATGTAGATGTTAGCTGTTCAGTAGGAACTTGGAGAGAATTTTGTTGCCGATTCAGTGGAAGTGCATTCCTGGATAGTTGTTTTTATCCCATTTGTCTTCTATATCGCGAAAATAGTAAATTAATATTATTTTTGTTTTAAAATCTGAATCAAAGTGCAGTAGCTCACAATGCGGAACTTAGGAAGAGTGCGCATCAAATGTTCCGGAAAGGCGGCCTCCGATTTAGGGCGGCGTGAGGCCGACCGCGCTAAACAGGTCAGGCCAGCGGCGGCGGCGGCGGCGGCGGCGGCGGAGGCGGCTGGGGGCGGACGTCGCCTGCACGGGCCGTACGCCGTCTCCTCCTCGTCGCCACCGCCTCCGCCGCCGCGGACCAATCTGAGGGAGTGCGCTGCGCCGACGACGCTCTCATTCCGGAAGTGCTTCCCTGTCCCCCGCCCCCCCGCTAGAAATACTAAAAAAGTTTTTCTTCTTCTTCTTCTCCTTTCCATTGATGAACGCAGCCGCAGGAAGGCCAGCCGAGCGACTTGAGTAGTAGCGGTAGCCGGCTGCGGCCGCGGCTGCAGTGCTAGGGGAATCACCGCAACCAGTGTGAACAAGACGTGGCCGTCGCACACGTCACTGTGGACGCCGCGAGGTGAGCGCAGGGCCTTGTGGCTGCACTGCCCTCTACAGTACAGCCGGTCAGCTAGCACTGACCGTTACGTCTGCAGTCCCGGGACCCCGTCGCAAACTCTGCCACCAACACATCACTGTTTATTTAATCTTTACGTTCACTCCAATTTTGTCTGTCTTGGTAGAGGTTTAAAGAAGCTGTCATATTTGAGGAAAAGGTGTTCCATAACCTGCGCTCAGTGAAATTAGCGCCCAGAAAAGCTCCAGTACATGTCCACTGTCTGAACTCTGTAACTTGTCCGGCGGGCAGAAGAGTCGAGGGCTACCACGTGGTGTACATGGTGAATGGGACAGGAGATCCTCGAACAAGAACAGTAATGCCGAAGTTTTTACTATCGGAAGTGATCATAATTTATTTCATTTCTGCCTGAGAAAGTCATTCATTTTTGCATATAACAGGATTTTCGGAAACTACAAAGGAAAACGTAAAAACCATATTAGAAACACGAGGTTTACAAACCGCATCCACTCTACATGAAAAAGCGTACAACAAAATAAACACAAATTGTTCAGTACTCATATATCATCATATGGTACATGTAGGATAGGTAAGATGCGCTGTCAGGCTAAGAGGCCAAGGTTACGCACATATATTGGTCACATAAACTGTACACAGCTTTTACTTCCATTTCTACCACTACACGGGCGCGCGCTCTACGTGTGGGTTCAAAACATGAAAACAATTTTGTTTATGATTATAACTCTGCATGTCATCCTCAGTATTTAACCCGCCAGGATAGCCGAGAGCGTCAACGCGCTGCTTCCTGGACTCGGGTAGGCGCGCCGGCCCCGGATCAAGTCCGCCCGGCGGATTAACGACGACGGCCACTGTGCCGGCCAGCCTGGATGTGGTTTTTAGGCGGTTTTCCACATCCTACTAGGTGAATACCGGGCTGGTCCCCACGCCACGCCTCAGTTACACGACTCGCAGACATTTGCAACACATTCACACTATTTCACGATTTACGCTAGACGCAGACAGCTGCGGTACCCTAATCCCATCCTGGGGGGGTATGGGGTGGCGGCAGGAAGGGCATCCGGCAACCCCCTCAAATTAACCATGCCAAATCCGTACTTCATCCAGCCGACCCTGCCCACAATGCGGGATACAGGCAGTAACAAAACAAAGAAAGAAAGAATCATTCTCAGTATTTCCGAGTGGAAGATACATGAGTATTACAGAGCATCCCAAAATAAGTTAATCCCTGGCAGGCTGCGCCTCAGAAGCTGAAAGGTGAAAAACAGTACGGGAAGTGTTTTGGTAAATACATTTAATTTCAACTTAGAATTTCATTTTTAACAACTCCTAGATCATATATATCCAAACTTACGCATTTCCATTGATAAACATGATTTGTGAAAGCTGAAGTGGAAATATAAAGCAAAGGCAAATGATTCAGTTCAGAGCAGATTCTTACGAATTCCGCCAGCAACTTCAGTGCGCTTTTCAACTCGTTTGCCAACGTTATGTTTAGCTCTTCTAATGTCGTCTTTTCGTTCTTTTATAGTGGCAGCACTGCTCATAATCCAAACGATCAATTCGACTCTTGTGTTTACTTTCCTTGTAGATTCGCCTTTCAACCATCGCGACAGCATAAAATCTAAAGAGGTAAGATCCAGGGGCCTTGGCGTGCCTATTTCAGCCGAGTCATCCTCGCGGTGAATGCTAAGTTTTGATGATGTGGCATCTGACGAGTTAAATGTATAGGGGTCCCGTCATGCTGGAAGAGCACACCCATCCGGGTAACCGAAGTAACATCTTCCAGTAATGGGTGCGGCCTGTTTTCAGTCTAGGTACTGCGGCCCTAAAACAATGTACGGTAACGCCATACCTATCATGGCACACCACACATCTGCGGAAAAAACATGAGTACACACTCATGTATCTGGTACTCTGGTCAAAAGTGTCCAAACTGTGCGTTGTGGCTCCCAGTAGTTTCACAAAAAAATTGACTTATTTGCTTTCCAAGTAAAGGGACAAGGTGTGATCTAGTAGTTATATCTAGCTCGTCGGCGAGCAAGTTTTGGTACTTGGCAGCGTGACAAATAACAGTCTAAACGTACTACGTGGCTCACTTGGTTTTCTTTATTCACCGAGGTTAGGTTTGTGGAATGTGACCGTTTATAATTGTTGTTTGCATATTGTAACTGTGGTGTCACCGCCAGACACCACACTTGCTAGGTGGTAGCCTTTAAATCGGCCGCGGTCCGTTAGTATACGTCGGACTCGCGTGTCGCCACTATCAGTGATTGCAGACCGAGCTCCGCCACACGGCAGGTCTAGAGAGACTTCCTAGCACTCGCCCCAGTTGTACAGTCGACTTTGCTAGCGATGGTTCACTGACAAAATACGCTCTCATTTGCCGAGACGATAGTTAGCATAGCCTTCAGCTACGTCATTTGCTACCACCTAGCAAGGCGCCATTACCAGTTACTATTGATGCTGTAAAACATGTACCGTCAAGAGCGATGTTAACCAATTATGGATTAAAGTTAAGTATTCCAGCAGCTACGTACGTTTTTTGTTAGTCTCATTTCCTTGACCTGTTCCAGACCTCACGCCAGCCTGCGTGAGCTAAAACGCGTGCCTTTCGGCTTCCTCTCATAGTGGGTTGGCTGTCTTGCCAATCCACAACAGTACCTAATATTTCTCTGTTAGCATAGACACATCTTTAAATGCAAGTACAAAACGTAATATTTCAAATGTATCAAATGGTTCAAATGTCTCTGAGCACTATAGCACTTAACGTCTGAGGTCATCAGTCTCCCAGAACTTAGAATTACATAAACCTAACTATCCTAAGGATATCACACACATTTATGCCCGAGGCAGGATTCGAACCAGCGACCGTAGCTCAAACGTATCATACAGTTCTGAAGATAAGAATAAACGACAATACAGAAAATATGACGACACTTATTTGAATTTCGATTTTACGTGTGAATCACTGAAATGAACTCAGAGTTTACCTATTGAAGTAGTTTTCAAAATAAATTGATCGAAGCAAATGGGTAAAAGATCCGGTAAGTTCAGTACTTGTATCAACATTTACAAAATGGCTCTGAGCACTATGGGGCTTAACTGCTGAGGTCATCAGTCCCCTAGAACTTAGAACTACTTAAACCTAACTAACCTAAGTACGTCACACACATCCATGCCCGAGGCAGGATTCGAATCTGCGACCGTAGCGGTCGCACGGTTCCAGGCTGTAGTGCCTAGAACCGTTCGGCCACATCGGCCAGCTCAACATTTACACTGAAAGGAAAGAACATTTATTAATATTTTTCAAACTCAAAACTGAAATCGTATTTCGTTTCCTCAACCCTCCCTGAGCTCTTTAGCTTCGTGGAACAGGAGAATCCAAAAGTAGAAAACAAGTCGCTACGAGTTTTTATACCTCTTGCAACATTCTACTTATATGAGGTCGTTTCTTAGGTTCGGCACTCATCAACATGTAATACAAATCGCGAATGAATGTGGAGAAAGAGTTAAGAGTCGAAATTTTCAATCTTGTGCCGGGATTTGAACAAATGATCACGAAAGAGCGAGCTCTTCCTTCCCATTGATTTCGTTGCAAGAATAAGTTGTAATAACATTAAAAACTGATTAAAATGTTTTACGTCTGTAGTTAATAAAGAAATAACTACTTTTCTTCATTTTCATTGCAACTAAAAGTTAATTAGTCCACACGGTGAACTAAATGTCTAGTGCCAAAGGAACCACGGACGTTTATGTTTAGATCACGGGAGTCGTGAAACCAAAGAGCTTGAAAAAATTGGTCTACCGAGTTTTCTACGAGTAGCAGCAGCGTTTGCATTACGAAACGTGTACGTAAGTGTAATAACGGCGTACTCAGCATTTGTAAACACCTTGTGCGTGCTTACACACTGCAATAACATTGTCCAACAGACCACGATCACTATAAAAAATTCAGTTACATAAAATCAGGCATGACTTCACAACTTGAATTTTAAAACAATGACAGCTATTTCATACGTCAGTAGCAACCCAAGTACCAACAGACAAACGAAGATTCTGTATCTCTGTAACAAATAAAACTTCGACACATATTATATGGATTTTTTTCGAATAAGTTTGTACTACATCTCCTAAAATGTTTAATTTTCCCCTGGAACACTACGTATATGAATTGGATTATATTTATGTGCTCCAAGAGGTGCGTCGGACGACGCGCAAACCGAGATAGCGGTCCCGACATGGCGTGCGAGCGCAGTGCTAATGACTTACAATCTACCCTGCGACCACAGCGGGAGTCGACACCGCGTCTTTGGGGCAGAGAGAGCGAACACGCCACGGCCGCGGCCGGGGAGTTGAGTCCGGAATATCGGAGCAGCCAGCCAATCCCGGCTGTCGCAGCGAGGGTGGCCGTGGTCACTGCAGGGGCGACGGGACAGCCGTCGCGTCGGGCCGCGTCGCGAATGGCGGCGTGTTGCGGTCGCAGGGAGGCTGCAATGAAGTGGCGGCCGCCCTAGTGCCGTCCCGTGTCCGCCCGAATAGCTAACCTCTAACCTCGCCTCAATTATGTACACAGGCGTCTGCGCCTGCCGCGCTCGCCGCCAAGTCATACGTCGCTAGCTGAAGGGTTGCCTGCCCAACAGGCGCCAACTGTCGCCCGCGCCTGCCATGCGGCACTCGTTCCGATGGTCATGCCAGACAGGCGCAGCGCCGAAAATGTTATGTCTGGCAACACGCAGCAAGGTGCTGCAGCGGTTTTCAGGCTAGCTGTAACCGCAGGGAACAGGATTTCCAGAACGGGATTTGGATACCGTTCGTCGCAAGCGGCTTCTAATAAAACTGCGTGCCTGTGGATATCGTCTCAGGTGTGCGGCTAGGTTCGTGATTCCCTGTCAGATAGATCGAGGTTGGTAGAAACTGACGGGTAGTCGTTAGAGTGACACAGAAGTGATATCTGAGGCTCTCCAAGAACTTGTTAAGCGCTACATACTATTCCTAATCTATGTCAACTGTTTAGCAGAGATTCTGAGCAGTCCTCTTCGAGTGTTTGCAGACGATGCTGTCGTTTATGGTCTAGTAATGTCATTATAAGATCCAAACTAACTAAAAATGCATTAGGCAAGATATACGTAAGGTTTTTTCATATTGACAGAATGCATAGAGCACGACTAGGACTTCAGCGTAACTAAACAGGAACATCCAACTTTCAACCATTCCAAGAAAACTGAGTTTGTAAATTTTAGCCGTGCTGATATACTTTTTATGGTCACTATGTTTCATAAGCATGATGTGTGGATTTGATCTTTTACTACTTTTCATTCCCACAAAATTCTAAGAGAAATTTATTATGATTGTGCAAATTATCGATATCTTGTTGTTTTTGTAAACCTTATCCTGAAGGAGAAGCTTGCGAAATGTGGTGCTACAGAAGAATGCTGAAGATTAGATTGGTAGATCACATAACTAATCAGGAGGTATTGAATAGAATTGGGGAGAAGAGAAGTTTGCGGCACAACTTGACAAGAAGAAAGAACCGGTTGGTAGGACATGTTCTGAGGCATCAAGGGATCACAAATTTAGCGTTGGAGGGCAGCGTGGAGGGTAAAAATCGTAGAGGGAGACCAAGAGATGAATACACTAAGCAGATTCAGAAGGATGTAGGTTGCTGTAAGTACTGGGAGATGAAGCAGCTTGCACAGGATAGAGTAGCATGGAGAGCTGCATCAAACCAGTCTCAGGACTGAAAACAACAACAACAACAACAACAACAACATATCCTGAAGGAAGTCTTCCAAGAGAACACTGGCTCATCTGAACAAAGGGTAATAAAATCAGTTGTTGAATACTCATGCAAATACAAAGACGTTATGATAACATCTTCAAAGTCCGGCTAACTCATGACAGCATTATGCAAGAGTTTTCTAGCCGACGGTTTAAAGCCATATGTGGGAGAAGAATCATTTATTTTGCTCCACGACTCGTGAGAAGGGCAAGCGAACGCAAGTTTGTATGACGGAACTTTTCAGGCTGGAGAGAATGTGCCAACGTGCAGTGTTAATGTCATTCCTCTAAAATGAACTCAGCTGGTGCGGCCTTGCGACGTTCATTTTTACGGGCAAATGAAGAACCTTACAAAAATACTACAAAATTGCTCGTACAAACGAACAAATTAGAAAGATATCTTCTCGAGATGATTGTATAAAAATTCGGTCAATCGTACGGCATCAGTTCTCTGCACCAATATTCGCTGCGAAACTATGTGATTTCCGAGAATGTTTATGAAAGTAAACGAAGGTATTTTTCTTTTTTTTCTTATTTTTGCAAGACACACACTGAAAAAGCTATGCACATGCAAAAATTTGGCGTTCGTTACATGCGCTGTATGTCACAATTGTTACAATTTTTCATGTTTCTACGACCAGTACACTTTTCATTTGTCACATACGTAGATAGAATAAAAGAAATAAAATAACTGTACTGATTTGACTGAAACGTCTCGTTTATCATTTTATTCTTTCCAGAGAAATTTTTTCCCATTTACTCAGGATAAAGTTTATGAAAATAATAAATGAATAAGTATTGGTAATTTCCACATAATAAATCTGTTGTTAGAATTACGTAGAAATGAAAAGAAAAGAGTATCGTCAGCGATATTCGATCCAGACATCTCGTGCTTGAAAAACGAAGCACTTACTAGCTCAGTTCAGAACGTCTTGAAACACTGCTGACGATTATGGCATATTGATACATTTTGCTTTGGACCTCATAATCACATCTGAATAAAAGACAATTTTTGTGCCATATCCTTTTCGACTTTATTCTCTGCAAGGAATCTTCCTTGATCTTGAATAAGTTCATATGTTTGTTTACTTTTAGGACGTCGTAAATACAAGTTATCAACACTTCTGACACTTTTTTATTTACTATGGTGTAGTAATAATTTAAAGTTCTAGTTATAGATTTCGTGGACGTTGATAGAAATTTTGTGTTGTTTTCCTTTGTTACAGCTTTCTTCTTCTCATAACTGTCATTTGAAATTTCTTTTTCACTTTTCAAAGCACTAGGGGTTAGAAAATGTTCTGGGCAGACCTCGCAGATTCTCTGCAGACGATAATGTCATTTACCGTCATGTAAAGCCGTCAGATGAGCAAAACAAGTTTCAAAATCATTTAGATAAGGTTTTTGTGTGGTTCAAAAAGTGGCAATTGACTCTAAACCATGAAAAGTGGGAAGTAATCTACAGGAACACTAAAAATAATTTGCTAAATTTCAGTTACACACAAATCTAAACTCAAGTAAACAGTTATAGATTAAAGTTAGGAATAACTTAAATTTTAATTATGTCATAGGTAATAGTGCCGGGAAAGCAAACCAAATACTGTGCTTTATTGGCGGGACTCTTAGAACATGTAACAGGCTTACTAAACAGAGTGTTTACACTACGCTAGTCCACCTCCTTCTGGAGTATTGCTGTGGAGTGTGAGATCCGCGTCAGATAGGATTGACGGAGGACATTGAAAAAGTTCAAAGAAGGACAGGTCGTTTTGTATTATCGAGAAATACTGGAGTGAGTGCTACGGATATGAAATACGAAATGAGGCGCTACTCATTAAAAGAAAGACGTTTTTCGCTGTGGCAGGAGTATATTATGAAATTTCAGTCACCAACTTTTTCCTCACGGTGTGAAAATATTTTGTACACGCCCACTTACATAGGGAGAAACGATCATCGTAATAAAATGAGAGAAATCAGAGCTTGCACGGAAAGATTTAAGTGTTCTTTTTCCCCGCGTGATGTTAGAGAGTGGAACGCTGGAGAAATACCTTAAAGATGATTTGATGAACCCTCTGTCAGGCACTTAATTGTGAATTGCAGAGTAATCTTGTAGATGTATATCTAGAATAACGTTTTGATATTATGTTTTGGATGGTGTTACCAATTGTTCACGAAATCTCCAAGTAGAACTTTAAACTACTAGTACATCATGGAACAACAATAAGATCCAGACATGTTTATAACCTACATATACGACGTCCTCAATGTAAATCATATAGTATAAACAAAAATATGCACATATTCCAAGCCATTGAATGTGCCTTGCAGAGAACAGACACAAAAATTGCTTTTTATTTGGTTGTGATTAGACGGTCCCAAAGTTAAAATTATCAGTATACCGTAATGTTATACGCAACTGAGGCTAACAGGACTACAGTAGTTGAAGATATTATTAGTGGTCATGTGAAATATACAAGCACGCCTAAAACTTTCAAACTCAATTTTCTCGAATATTGTTGACATTTAGGTCTTCCTGTTTCCATTTGTTGAAGTCCTAGTCGCGTCCTACCTACCTTGTCAACATGAATCAAATCGGTCAGGTCAAGCTCGTGCCATCCCCTTGTAAAATACAAATTTGTGGCGGAACTGGCCGTCGGCCACTCCGGAACAGCAATTCGCAAATCGGCTGTTAATTCGAACCTATCAAGTTCTTCAACCCGGATACATAAAAGAGGACCCCTCCTTATTCCTTTAACGCGTCTATACTTGCGAAGAGCAGCAACATTACTGCTGTTGTTTTGATAAAAGTGCCGTACGAGTAAAGCCTTTCCCACTTTGTCCAGAACCTTGTCGACCGTCTGCAACTGTAATGCGCGCTGATGCTTGCGTTTCAACCCTATTTTGCCGACCAGTAACGGCACCTAACGGCAAGTCATGGTACTAACATTACTGACAGCGCAAATCCTGCAGTACACAGTCTGAGCATCATTCCTATAACTCTGGAAACGCATACGGCAAATAGTTTTCCGTATACATTGGCTGAAGTAACGAAAGTGTAACTGAATCCATCGTGTAGATTAGATTAGATTAGTACCTGTTCCATAGATCATGAATACGATAATTCGTAATGACGTGGGACGTGTCAGATTAGTAAAAGGTGTCTATACAAGATATTACATTACACAAAATTTTACATGACAATTAATACTTTTTATGGGGGATGGGGTGGGGAAATTACCCACTTACTATATCCAGAAATTCATCTAATGGGTAGGAGTAGTTAACATTCAGAAATTCCTTTAATTTCCTTTTAAATGCTACACTACTGGCCATTAAAATTGCTACACCAAGAAGAAATGCAGATGATAAACGGGTATTCATTGGACAAATATATTATACTAGAACCGTCATGTGATTACATTTTCACACAATTTGGGTGCATAGGTCCTGAGAAATCAGTACTCAGAACAACTGCCTCTGGCCGTAATAACGGCCATGATACGCCCAGGCATTGAGTCAAACAGAGCTTGGGTGGCGAGTACAGGTACAGCTGCCCATGCAGCTTCAACAGGATACCACAGCTCATCAAAAGTAGTGACTGGCGTATTGTGACGAGCCAGTTGCTCGTCCACAATTGACCAAACGTTTTCAATTGGTGAGATATCTGGAGAATGTGCTGACCAGGGCAGCAGTCAAACACTTTCTGTATCCAGAAAGGCCCGTACAGGACCTGCAACCTGCGGTCGTGCATTATCCTGCTGAAATGTAGGGTTTCTCAGGGATCGAATGAAGGGTGGAGCCACGGGTCGTAACGCATCTGAAAAGTAACGTCCACTGTTCAAAGTGCCGTCAATGTGAAGAAGAGGTGACCGAGACGTGTAACCAATGGCACCCCATCACATCACGCTGGGTGATACGCCAGTGAGGCGATGACGAATACACGCTTCCAATGTTCGTTCACCGCGATGTCGCCAAAAACAGATGCGACCATCATGATGCTGTAAACAGAACCTGGATTCATCCGAAAAAATGACGTTTTGCCATTTGTGCACCCAGGTTCGTCGTTGAGTACACCATTGCAGGCGCTCCTGTCTGTGATGCAGCGTCAAGGGTAACCGCAGCCATAGTCTCCGAGCTGATAGTCCATCCTGTGGCAAACGTCGTCGAACTGTTCGTGCAGATGGTTATTGTCTTGCAAACGTATCCATCTGTTGAATCAGGGATCGAGACGTGGCTGCACGATCCGCTACAGCCATGCGGATAAGATGCCTGTCATCTCGACTGCTAGTGATAAAGAGGCCTTTGGGATCCAGCACGGCGTTCCGTATTACCCTCCTGAACCCACCGATTCCATATTCTGCTAACAGTCATTGGATCTCGACCAACGCGAGGAGCAATGTCGCGATACGATAAACCGCAATCTCGATAGGTTGCAATCCGACCTTTATGAAAGTCGGAAACGTGATGGTACGCATTTCTCCTCCTTACACGAGGCATCAAAACAACGTTTCACCAGGCAACGCTGGTCAACTACTGTTTGTGTATGAGAAATTGGTTGGAAACTTTCCTCATGTCAGCACGTTGTAGGTGTCGCCACCGGCGCCAACCTTGTGTGAACGCTCTGAAAAGCTAATCATTTGCATATCACAGCATCTTCTTCCTGTCGGTTAAATTTCGCGTCTGTAGCGCGTCATCTTCGTGGTGTCGCAATTTTAATGGCCAGTAGTGTATATGGCTCTCTCTCTCAGACTTCTGAAGCTATTAGGTGTAGAACGTACAGTGTCGTACAATACTGTTGTTTTCATACATTTATGGAACCAACAGCGAAAAGACGTCAGAAGCATACTCTGGTAATCCGTAATGGATACTGTATAGTGATCAATGCAATGTATGGTACCAATATTACAGCAAAAAGTAAATAGCTAAAGTTAATGAAACTGCTTGTCATTAAAGCTGAAATCCGTTTGTCATGTACGTGTACATGGGAAACTACCTGCGGAACAAGATACGCTAAGCTGTTGCATCCAAATACTTCAGGACCCACAAACCCCTTTTATATGTGACCCCTTCTAAATAAGCTTTGCAGAGGTATTGTCGGTACAACGATTCACAAGAACTTGGAAAAATGTTTGTAATTTCGTGAACGCTTAGCAATAATACACGGAGGCGCAGTAAGAGAACAAACCTACGGACGTGATTCAGCGGTACGGACCCAAATAGCTGTAATTAACTTGCGCAGCGATTACCTTCGCAAGTTGCTGCAGCGGCGTTATCACTTCCCAGATCTGAGAGAACGCGGCCGGCCTGCGAGTTCGGTCCGCGCGGTCCGACAGTGCCGCAACGACTCGGAAAATTAACGTGCCGCTTAGTCGCTCCCAGAATTACGTATAAGAAATTGTTTTATATTTAGCCGTCTTATTTGAAATCGAATTAGCGGCCATTAAAAGTAGTTCTGTGCCGCTCTAATGGCGCGATGATCGACCGGCGGGGACTAATTACTTTAATGGGTCTTGCCGCATGCAAATTAACGCGGCAATTACACAAGTTTTTGGGCTCGCAGGGCTAAATGAGGGTCGGTGCGGCCTTTGTCGAGGGAACAGCGGCGGCTGAAGCGTCTGCCCGTCCCAGCCGGTGTCTCCTCCACCCTTCCCCTCCCCCCAACCTCCTCCCGCGCGCCACTCGTCAGTAGTCCCACCCTGCGGTACGACAAGCCCATCCAGGACCTTTGACCACGTGTCGAGTTGCGGGGCGGCGGGTTAGTATTAGTTTTACTATTCGGAAATTTTGTTGCCGTTTTGTTTCTAATTGCAGTTTGCTGAAATTCCGTGAAATTTTTTAAACACCCTTGCCGTTCACATGGGTCTGAAAATTATTCGTGCGGATACGCACAAGTCCACAACGCAGCTTGCTAAAACTGAGCTGGCCGCTGTGGTCGAGCGGTTCTAGGCGCTTCAGTCCGGAACCACGCGACCACTACGGTCGCAGGTTCGGCTCCTGTCTCGGGCATGGATGTGTGTGATGTCCTTAGGTTAGTTAGGTTGAAGTGGTTCTAAGTTCTAGGGGATTGATGACCTCAGATGTTAAGTCCCATAGTGCTCAGAGCCATTTGAGCCAAAACTGAAATAAATTTTTTTATCTCTCTACGTACAATCCGCAGGAATCACGAACCACAGCGATAAATGAAAGTGTACTGCCGTTTAATAAATCAGCATGTTCTGTAAAAGGCCACATGCACAATTACGCTGAGGAGGGAAAAGTCGTGGTATACATCCTAATATCGTTTCGAACCTCCTCCTCCCAAGCATAGTGCAGAAGCTCGACGTGTCATGGATTTAACACGTCGTCGGAAGCCCCCTGCAGGAATAATAAACTGTGGTGCCTCTATAGAAGTACATAACTGCGAAAGTGTTGCCGGTGCAGGAGTTAGTGCGCGAACTGACCACAAGATTATATCCCATAAATGTTCTATGGAAATCGTGTCGGGGTATCATTCACTCCAATTCTCCAGAATGTTCTTCAAACGAAACGCGAATGACTGTGGCCCGATGACATGCCGCTTTGTCATCCACAAAAATTCCACCCTCGTTTCGGAACATGAAGTCCACGAATGGCTGGCTGCAAATGGTTTCCAAGTAGCCGAACATAACCATTTCCATTCAATGATCGCTTCAGTTGGGCTAGAGGACTCAATCGATCAATGTAAAAATGGTTCAAATGGCTCTGAGCACTATGGGACTTAACTTCTAAGGTCATCAGTCCCCTAGAACTTAGAACTACTTAAACCTAACTAACCTAAGGACATCACACACATCCATGCCCGAGGCAGGATTCGAACCTGCGACCGTAGCGGTCACGCGGTTCCAGACTGTAGCGCCTTTAACCGCTTTGCCACCCTGGCCGGCCGATCAATGTAAACACAGCCCACACCATTATGGATCCACCACCGGCTTGCACAGTGCCTTCTTGACAACCATGGCTTACGGCTTCATGAGGTCTGCACCACACTCGAACCCTACTATCAGCTCTCACCAACTGACATTCAGGATGCATCTGACCAGACCACAGTTTTCCAGTCGTGTAGGGTCGAACCGATATGGTTAATAGCCCAGGAGGAGCGTTGCAAGTCACGTTGTGTCCTATGAAATAGCGTGCCAGATTCTGTCCAGTAGGCGTGTTAGAGCGTCAAATTACCGAACTGCTGCGGGGTGCTGCCCATAATGCCCCCAACGTTCCCAATTGGGGAGAGATCCGATGACCTTGCTGCCGAAGACATGGCTGCCAGGCATCAAAACAAGCAGTAGAAACTACTTGCTGAAATGAAAGCCCGGGATGGCTTGCCATGCAGGGCAACAAATGTCGCCGATGACAAGCAAAGGTCCCGTAGACACGTGTTTTTTCTGCAGTCTGATTCACGGAATCCGAAAGAACAGAAACCATGCATTCATATAGCTGATTCGCCTAGATAGGCAATGAATCCACCTTCTTCCGTGTGGATGCACAAGTACGTCCGAGATCCTGTGGCAATCTCAGAGTTGCGAGCTTGGAGGAGATGGGCAGGGTCTGTGGATAGGTGGCACTCGATGGGAATGTGGATCCGCCATGAGGTATGCCCAAATAGTCCGCGCACTTGCAGTACCACTGTGTACCCCATGGTGCAGTAATTGACGTACCTGCCTAGTAAGCAGGCGATCTCGGGTTCGAATACCGGTCCGCCATACACTTTCGCTCGTCGCCG
Source organism: Schistocerca serialis cubense (assembly GCF_023864345.2). Taxonomy (NCBI): domain Eukaryota; kingdom Metazoa; phylum Arthropoda; class Insecta; order Orthoptera; family Acrididae; genus Schistocerca; species Schistocerca serialis. Next base: position 222,077,676 of record NC_064643.1, on the reverse strand, counting down.
CTGATTCCGCGTAATGTTCCGACGCAGCTGCCCCCCTCCATCTTAAGATTACATATGTAGTAGAATGTCTTCAATCATGAGTCCCGCTTCGAATTGAGCCCCGATGAGCTGCGAAGATGTGTGTTGATAAGCCCCTGACAACACTGGGACATCACCCTTACTGTCGTCCGCCATGAGGGCCGACAACCAGAAGTGCTGGTTTGGGGTGCCATTTATTTTCACAGCACGACCCCTTTGGTAATCATCCGCGGCACCCTTTCAACACAGCTGCACGTCGACGATTCTCTGTTGCTTATCTTCGTGTTTGGCAAACCCTGCCGGCCGGGTTGGCCGAGCGGTTCTAGGCGCTACAGTCTTGAACCGTGCGACCGCTACAGTCGCTGGTTCAAATCTGCCTCGGGCATGGATGTGTGTGATGTCCTTAGGTTAGTTAGGTTTAAGTAGTTCTAAGTTCTAGGGGACTGATGACCGTAGATGTTAAGTCCCATAGTGCTCAGAGCCATTTGAACCATTTTGAACAGTGTGCTCCGAAACACTCGTGGCTTGCTCCAGTATTGGATTCTCTCAGATCTGGTACGGATCGCCACCTATCCTCCTTTACAGAGTGGTCTATTCTTTGACTTGCACTTTATACAATGAAGAGTGGACGTTGAAGATTTTGGCTGCTACTCGGGAGTTAGTCGTGCTTCAGCCACTTCCATAGATGCTCACATCTACATCTACATACATTCTCCGCAATCCACCATACGGTGCGTGTCGGACGGTACGTCGTACCAAAACTAGCATCTTCTCTCCCTGTTCCACTCCCAAACAGAACGAGGGAAAAATGACTGCCTATATGCCTCTGTACGAGCCCTAATCTCTCTTATCTTTGTGGTCTTTCCACTAAATGTAAGTTGTCGGCAGTAAAATTGTACTGCAGTCAGCCTCAAATGCTGGTACTCTAAATTTCCTCAGTAGCGATTCACGAAGCAACGCCTTCTTTCCTCTAGAGACTCCCACCCGAGTTCCTGAAGCATTTCCGTAACAGTCGCGTGATGATCAAACCTAGCAGTAACAAATCTAGCAGCCCGCCTCTGAATTGCTTCTATGTCCTGCCTCAATCCGACCTGATAGGGATCCCAAACGCTCGAGCAGTACTCAAGAATAGGTCGTATTAGTGTTTTATAAGCGGTCTCCTTCACAGATGAACCACATCTTCCCAAAATTCTACCAAGGAACCGGAGACGACTATCCGCCTTCCCCAAAACTGCCATTACATGACTGTGTCAAGCGCTACACTACTAATGGAGTATTCAAACATTACGGGATTCTTTTTCCTATTCATCTGCATTAATTTACATTTATCTATATTTAGAGTTAGCTGCCATACTTTACACCAATCACAAATCCTGTCCAAGTCATCTTGTATCCTCCTACAGTCACTCAGCGACGACACCTTCGCGTACACCACAGCATCATCAGCAAACAGCCGCACATCGCTATCCACCCTATCCAAAAGATCATTTATGTAGATAGAAAACAACAGCGGACCTACCACACTTCCCTCGGGCACTCCAGATGATACCCTCACCTCCGATGAACACTCATCATCGAGGGCAACGTACTGGGTTCTATTACTTAAGAAGTCTTCGAGCCACTCACGTACTTGGGAATCAATCCTATATGCTCGTACCTTATTTAGGAGTCTGCAGTGGGGCACCGAGTCAAACGCTTTCCGGAAGTCAAGGAATACGGTATCAGTCTGATACCCTTCATCCATGGTTCGCAAGATATCATGTGAAAAAAGGGAGGTTTGCGTTTCGCAGGAGCGATGCTTTCTAAAGCCGTGCTAATGCATGGACAGTAACTTCTCTATCTCACGACAGTAGCACGCGAAGAACCGACCAGCATCGCCCTTTCAGAGATGTTTGTCGTCAGACCCCTGATCGTAACGATGTGCCGCCAATGTCAGTGTATTTCCCCATTTGCAGCCCGTATCGTTCCCCACAGCGCCACGAGGCATCATCCAACCTTGCGGTGGTCAGTGGTCATAATTTTCTGTCTCGTTATTGTAAGACTTCAAAGAAAGTTAGTGTGTCAGGTGACCAAGTTTTGGTGTATGATAACAATGCTCCAGCCTGCGGAACTGGTCTCGTCTGACCCGGCTGCCGGCGCCGCCAGCAGCGAAGCGCACGCGGAACCCTTGCCACAGACGCCGCGGCGCGCCGTAGCCATCTTGGCGCGGCCATGGCTGCCGTATTGACGAGCGGTATGAGTTACATTAGCGGCGGCTAATGGCCCCACCACTCCACTCCGCTCTGCTGCCGCCCGCACCCGCGCCCGCACCACCCGCTAACGAACCTAATGGATAAGAGATGTCTCGACACGGGTTCATATATTCGCCATCAGATGGTGGGCCCTGCCACCCCAGTCGCTAGCCGCTAGTCCACCGGGCTGCTCCAGCCCACTCACCGCTTCACACGTCACCCCATAATTATCCCAAATACATCGCAGCCTCGTGTAATAACTTTTTAACAGTCCTAAACGCATGCATTATTTAGCTTCGCGGCAGAGTTTCGACAGTTGGCGACCTCTACCTGTTCTCTACAAAGAGCTTAGGAATATTTTTGTTGGTAATATGCCGTCTTCAGTGTGTTGGTTCTTTTTTCTCTACGCGTCAAGTCGCATAATTTACTACCAAATATTTTCTGCACGGTCGTAACTGCAGCTGTAAGTTCACTACGCCTGGACTATAGAACCATCCATGTGGCGTTGTCGCGTCCACACTTCAGCACCTGTCGAGCTGCTGCCCAGGGCAACATAACAATTAATGGCTTGATGTTGCTACATGTAGTTGGAGCTACTAACCAACTTAAAAACATACTACTCTTAATAACCATAAATACGAGGGGAGTTCAGAAAGTAAGCTCCGATTGGTCGCGAAATGGAAACGACTGTGAAAATCCGATAAAGCTTTGCACAGATGTGTTGGGTAGTGTCTCTAGTATAACCCCAGTTAGCATCACGTCGCTCTTCTCATTTCTGAGCTCGCAGTGAGTGCGTAAAGATGTCTAGAAAATAGTGTCTGCCGCCAAGTACGAGGGCCTGGTGAGAAATTTCGCCTGAAGCTATGCAGCTAACTTTACATAACTGTCGTGCTGTTTCGTCTTCACGACAATTCTCTGCCGCATTCTGCAGGGGCAATGAAGATGCTCCTGCATCGTTTTCAAATGGAAATGTTAGATTACCCACAATACAGTCCGCAATCTCTGGTCACATGAACCGCTGTCTCTGAAGACAACATTTTGACACAGACAACGAGGTGTAGGCCAGCGTGGAGAATTGGCGGAAAGCACTGGCGGCTGCCTTCTATGATGAGGCTATTGAAAAGTTGGTACAACGCTATGACAAAAGTCTAAGTCAGAACGGCGACTACGTAGAGAAGTAGCTGAAAGGTGTAGCTAATTGTTACAAGTAAAACATTTCTGATGTTCACTGTGGCTTCAATTTGGCAATCAATCGGAGCTTACTTTCTGAACAGGCCTCGTATTTGCCTGCAGATGAAGTAAATATTGACGTAATGTTGTTCAGTACACTGTCCTCGCCCGTCTGGTTAGCCCTGCGATCTAACACACTGCTTTCTGGGCGAGAAAGCATGCCGGTCCCCGGCGGATTAGTGTCGAGATCCGGTGTGCCAGCCAGTCTGTGTATGGTTTTTAGGCAGTTTTCCATCTGCCTCGGCGAATACGGGCTGGTTCGCCCTATTACACCTCAGTTAGACTTCATCGGTGATTGCTGCGCAAACACTCTCTCCACATACATGTACACCATAATTACTCTTTACTCTACCACGCAAACATTGAGGTTACACCCGTCTGGTGTGAGACGTTCCCGGGGGCGGGGCACTGGGGGCCGAACCGCACGATAACCCTGGGTTCGGTATGGATCGGCGGTGGGGTGAATTGACTACTGTAGCCTGTTGTGGGGTTGTGAACCACTGCGGACTCCGGCGGGACGAAGCCTCTCCGTCGCTTCTAGACCCCAGCCCCATACAATACAATAAAATACAATACACTGTCCTCACATTCACCAATACAAATGTCTGTAGTTGTACCTATTGCACCCTGCATTCGACAGCTCTCCGAAAAAGTTCGAATGACTGAGAATACGATTTAACCACAGTTTGACTGATTAAGTGGAATCAGAAAAAGTCTAAATAAGAGCGTCCTGTGCGAACAAAACGTTGAAATACAACACTGCAAGTTCAGTTGTTTTTGTCAGTCAAAAAAATGGCTCTGAGCACTATGGGACTCAACTGCTGAGGTCATTAGTCCCCTAGATTTTAGAACTAGTTAAACCTAACTAACCTAAGGACATCACAAACATTCATAGCCGAGGCAGGATTCGAACCTGCGACCGTAGCGGTCTTGCGGTTCCAGGCTGCAGCGCCTTTAACCGCACGGCGACTTCGGCCGGCTACAAAGGGAAGAAAAAGGTATCAACAAGATTGGAAATTAAAAGAAAACATTGTGGTTACATGTTTCATTAATGATCATTTATTTTAACATATCAGACGAAATATACATAAAAAATTTCCAAAAATATATCTAACAAAACTTTAATTTTATTTTGTAGAAAAATCTAAGATCTTTTTCTACTTCAGTAACCTTCGTCATGTTTTGTCAATCGCATTTTCTGTAGTGACGGAAGTCGAAAATACTTCATTAATTTTGTTCTTACAATGCGCATGGGCAACGAATTTTTCTTCTTTCTCAGTCGCAGATGGAATTTGCTTTTCTTCCTCTTTTGCTTTTTTATTGGATTATATTTTGTCCCCCAGAACGGCCTAAATTACTACGGCAGGCAGAGCACAGCAGAATTACGCATGATCTTCATAACATACGAAATCATGAAATGTCAGGTTTTCTACGTAATCAGGAAGATGAGTCAAACATTGTGCTTCGCTGAAGTCATTTCTACAACTGGTTTATATACTGAAGTACGTTATCCATCGTTGATTAAATATAGGAGTGTAACAAACAGATTTATTTATTTATTTATTTATTTGTATAGCTAAGGCCCCCCGTCGGGCAGACCGTTCGCTGGGTGCCGGTCTTTCAATTTGACCCCACTTCGGCGACCTGCAGTCGATAAGGATGATAGGATGATGATGTGGACAGCACAACACCCAGTCCCTGGGCGGAAAAAAACCTCCCCGACCCAGCCGGGAATGGAACCTGGGCCCAGCGGACTGACAATCCGTCACGCTGACCATTCAGCAATAACGAAACAATTGACGAAACGCTGAAATGATAGAATGAGACAGTCGCTAACCTGTTTGTTGGTGGTACGTCATGAATATCTCTTCGATGTTTCGAATGTGCTGAAACGAATTGGATTCTTTTGACTATCGACGTAATTCCCAAAGAGTGAACAACTTTTCCGATTTATTGAGAAATCCGATTCATCGAAGATCCAATTAGCAGTACTCGACTGCACTACATTGACGTTTTAGAGATCACAAGTGCTTCAGTTTATCACCTAGGAAGAAATCAACGAGTTACTTCTTTATTATTGCTAAAAAAATGAATCATAAGAGGTAAATGTGTTATTAATGACTTACTTCTTTGAGCTACGATATCTTCATCCTTCGCATCGGTGAGAAAAGGCAACATTTATACGGGGGTTGGACCTTTAATAGTGGAAACTATTTATTTACAGCTCGTACAAAAGAGAAACGTGTTTCAAAGTTTTGCTGACCTTCAAAGTAGTCACCAGCATTGTGTATAACCCGTTGCCGGCGATGTTGAAGTAGTAGGATACCCTCAGCAGTGCCAGTTGTGTTGACAGCTCGAGTGGCGCGGTCTATTGCCCAACGAATTTGTAGCAGTTCTGAAGCGGATGCCGTGAAGTGTTTCCTTCAGTTTAGAAATCGAGTTTAACTCAAAAGGGCTTAAGTCAGGGGAATGCTGTAGGTAGTATAGCACTTAGCAGGCCCATCAGTCAAACAAATCAGTAACACCTTGCACTGTACGTGCTTGAACATTGTCCTGCAAAATGATAGTCAGTGTTCAGGTTCTGCAGAAAGTGTCATCACTTCTGTCTCTATGCTGTTCATTTCCTGAACGCAACCTTCGACACAACGACTCCTCGTTTACGTACCTATGAACATCGTGGATTCGAAATAAAAAAAAAAGAAACATAGCTGCATCTACACCTTAAGCTGTGACGAATGAAACGATTTCTGAAATTCCTGGGATTAGCCTTCACATACAGACAGAAAAATGCAGCAGGGGACTTTAATTTATAGAATGTATACATATGACGAATCTTTCCGGTATCCCTGCAAGAAGATTCCTCCTCTCTGTGAAGCAAAATTGAAATAAGGCGTGTTTGTTTAGAGTGACACTCGAAAAATAGTGTTAGCTTCTTGACAAGTGTCATTTATCGAGTGTGGGGAATTTTCCTTCTGTGTATCTCGTATTGTCAACGCAGACTGCGAAGTGTCCGGAGCAGCTGCTTGCTGACATCGGCACGTGGTGGAGGTTTCCGAAGGTTGTTGCTTATTTTTATATATGTATTGACTAAACCGATGGCAAGTCTCTCGATCTCTCTGAGTAATTACTGCATCAAACATCCATTTCAACCTGCTTACTGTAATAAACCTTCTAGAAACTTCCGTTATCCACACTTGCCTCATACCCATTTTGACTGTTCCATGATGTCTCAGGATATGTTCTACCAAGTGATCACATGTTTTAGTAAGGTATTCAGTAACTTCTCATTACTTAATTTATCCACAAATTAAACGTCGCTGTCCCCCAGTTTGATTCAATACCTTTTTTTAGTTAACTCATCTACCCAATTAATCTACAACATTCTTCTGTAGAACCTCATTTGAAAAACTTGTGTTCTCTTCACGTCCATACTGTATGTCATTTATCGGTTAATTCCATACAAGAGTACTTTCAGAAATGACTTCTTAACTCTTACGTTTGTATCCGATGTTAGTAACAGAAAAACTCATCCACTTATTTTTGGCCCTTTTCCACATTTAATTCCTTCAGCGTCGACTGATTTAGTTCGACTGTTTCACCTTTGTTAACGCTAATCTCATAATTTATTTTCAAGGTACTATGTACTTCGTTCAAATGATTTTCCGAGTCCTCTGCAGTCTCTGACAGAAGTACAATGTCTTGTTGAAAAGTCGCTATGTGCATGAGAGTCCTGGTATGGAACCTCGAGGAACAGCCCCTGCTACAGTACCCTGTTGTGATGCAGCTCTTTCAAAGGTAACGGGACCATTTCTTTAAGTGACAGTAGTATACTGTGATCGGCGATACTGTTGGCTTCCTCCGATCAGAAAACTGTCTGGGGCCAGTCGCACCAGTCTGGTCGTCCTGCCCGTGCTACTGGGGGAGTTGACGCGGTTGGCGACATTAACACGGGCGCCTACGGATCCGCCGAGAGCTATTAAGGCGACGGGTGCCGTTTCCATTTAATGGCTCCCGCGATAGGCACTTTGGCGGCAAGTTGGCCCGCGCGCCGACGCCCAGGAAAGAGTTTGCTTATCTGCGCCACTGAATTTAATAAGAACTTGGATTAATTAACGACACGTTTGATGATAACTTCGGGTGTAAATCGCGCCGCCGTGTACCGGCGCAGAAATGAATTCCCGCCGTAACCCCCGCAAAGTGCTTTTGTTACTACACGGTAATTTTGCTCTAATTGGATTCGTACACATAAAGTTATCCTAATTACGCTGTTAGACCTTTTTTCCTCAGATGACGTAGTTTGGAGACATTGCGAGGGACGACTACAAGAGGAGGAAAGAAAAGGAAAAACAATATCGTTTTTAACTTTGAGTCGCGCTACATTATCATCCTAGTAATTGCTTTTTCGGTCATTGCAAAAGGGTGACATACAGTTTACTAATCGACAGCGAAATTGGTAGTTTTTAATCTTTATTCAAGCAAATCGATACATTTCGTCAGTTCTGCAATTGTATGCATTATAAAAAATCGTATATGTCACAATTTTGCTTTGTTTAAAATTTCTGAACGCAACGAGATTAATACTTCTAATCGATATTCCTAAGATTACAAATATAATTGTGTTTTCTTTTGAGAGTAAGATGACGCAGACTTTTTACGCTCTACTTGATATTATGATGCGTGTCATCTCCAATATATGGTCACATAACGGACAATCTGTCTATTGCGCTTATTGTTCTGCCTGCAAATTATTCGAATAAGTTTGTTTACTGTACTATAAAACTTACGTTTGATCCACTATCTCCCACACATATAAATATTTATTCTTCTTGGGTAAATTTACTTCTGAAGTGGCTCTCCCTTTTAAACAAATCACAAATATTTAATTCTGTTTTATCGAAAGCTATGTCCTAGCAATGTTTCTGTTACGATGAGAAAACTTAGCACTTCTTTGTTTGACCAGCCAATATTATTTTTGGCACAACATTGAAATTTTTACACATTTTTGTTTACGCTTAGAGTTCGAAGAAGTGTTGTAAGTAAAAGAGTAATTGCCATTTTGTAGTATCTTGACGATTACTTTCTCTTACATTAGACCAATTAAATGTTACCGCACCTTCCCCTCCACAATTCCTCTGTACAAGATCCTTTCTCACTATTTTCTTCTGTGTCCCGTGCGTGTTTAGCATCTATTGCCAATTATCTGTTGGGTTACACTGCAAATAATTGCAGTCTGTGTTTAGAAGGAGTATTTTCTTCGTAGTTTGATTTTTTCCGAACATCTCATCCACCAACCTCGAGTATTTTGCATGTCTAGCAAGGCGTTAATGCAGCCCATACGTCACTAGGAATGAGATACTTCATTTCAGTTCCAACTATGAGGGATAGTTTACCTTATTTTCCCCTTGTTGCATCCCCAGGAAGGGTGACAGGTCTGTCTTTGCAGAACTTCTTAGGAAAGAATATGGGACGGTGAATGTGCGAAGCTGTTAGGTCGTCTCTGGAACGTGCTCTATTCACTGGATTATAAGACAACTTCTCGTGACTGACACACGAGTCAGAAATAATGCTCTCTTCAATTATGTGCATTAAATACTACGTACAGTGAAAGTCCTGTATTGCATGTGGTTCATACTGAATTGACCTCCAGGGTGTGCATTCTGTTTATCGACGTAAAACGCATGAGGTTACAATGTACACTAAATTATATGAAGAGAATGTGTAAATGCATATTTGCAGATGTAAGAGACCAAACACAATTTTGTTCACCATAAATTCTTAAAAAATAGATTTAGAAGTAAATTAGACAGTTTTGATGTACCAGTTCACATCATTCTGAAATTTCATCACAAGCAAGACGTATAAATTAAATATCCATACCATTAAAACCTACAGATTTTCCCTATGCTCCTAAGGAGATTAACAATCTCTCTATAAACGCGAATGGCTTTAATAAACGAAAGAGGAAAAGCTGATTGAGGAAGGTGGTATCCCGTACTCATCAGTGTTTTCAAAAAGTGTAACTTTTTCGCAGAAAGATCTAAACAAAATGTTATTCACATCAGCTTCAGAGTCAGAACCACACTTACATGCAGAAAAACTGTAGTTCTGGATTCGAGTAGATGGAGAGGAAAAGAGGCGGGTGGTTGATGCCGCAGTAGTGTGATGGTGGGAGTCGTTGGTCGGTCCAAATGTGTCCTCGTAAACCACGGATTTGTAGGAATATATATATATATATATGGTGTTGTAACACCACATAACAACCGACCACGTGTTGCCACGTGTACTACGCTGCAGAAGTTTAGATTGGAATCCCTTAACATCCTCCACATAATTCCGATTTCTCACCATGCAATTTACATAGTTTTACAGCCGTGAAGGAAGAAATTCGGACGAAGAATTGCACGTCTGGGTACAATTATGGTTCCATAGGCAGTCGCAAACATATTTTCATGAACACTGTCTTGTCTCACAGAGGAATAAGTGTTTCAACAGTTATGGGGGTTACATTTCATATAAATAGTTTACTTACTTTTTTTCCATCTGTTTCGCTGTCATTCTGCTGCCTCTTACACGTTGGCACTGATACACAGCTGTATAGATAGGTTGGCCAATATGCACCTCTTTTATGGGTACAATAAATGCAAGGGAAGAGCGATATAGTTAAGTTGCGTCCAGCTATTTCAACAAGGACGGCAACCATATTGTCACACGACATCTCTGGGAAGACGGGCATAAGGGAGTAATCTTACACAAATTAGCAAACTCAAGATACCAAATATAGTCTAGTAATTACACAGAACTTCCAGAATCCAAAAGTGCACAAACTATTTCCCGGTTAAGTCGAGCGCAGAAATATGGAAGAGTACGCTCATTAACCGATCGAAAACACCTACAATGAGCGGGGGGTTTACTAGAAAGATTTTTATTCCCCTCCCCCCCCCCCCCCCCCCCCCCCCACTTACGTCGTCAGTTGTTAGACCTAGGACCACAACTGGAAATTTGTGCCAAGGTCTTATGGGACCAAACTACTAAGGTCATCGGTTTCTAAGCTTACGCACCACTTAATCTAACTTAGACTAATTTACGCTAAGGACAACACACAGACCCGTGTCTGAGGGAGGACTCGAACCGCCGACGGAGGGAGCCGCCCGGACCGTGACAATACGCCTAAGACCGTGCGGCTGCTCTGTGTTCTGTATTGTACATTTTGGTGATGCTATATATTAGCCTTTCGCAGTGTTGTGAAAAAGTTTTCACAGAAACAAAGATAATTGTGGGTAAGAAACCGAATAAATCAAAATTACGTTGTCACACGGTGGCGAGCCTTTGGAGACCACTGCCAACCTAAATTATGCCGCAATGCCTGATCAACCGCCAAACCTGTGTGTCTGATTACGTTGCAGTCGTTGTGATGGCAACTACATATTTAAACTCCGTATATATTCTAGCGGTTTTATAATACCTCGATCGATGGGTGGAGAATTTCGCAAACATATATAATAGGTAAAATTTTATGGTCACAGAGTTTATGAGTGTAAGTCAAAACAAAAGTAGATATTTATCAGAAAGTGTAACTGCGGAGCTGTAGTACGTGGAATGGTATGGTCTCTGACCCTTGTTCTTTACGTGCGCTAAGCTCAATAACGCTCCTCTTAGTGACCATGCACTGCTGATCGAGAATGTCTCTGAGTTGTATTCACATTCCACCATCACGCCTTTGACGCTTATCTGACGGTCAATAGGCTGCTTTTGTCCGCCAGATGCCCCTCACGTTAGGTTCGTTTCGGCAGGGAGGCTGCAGCCAGGGGTAATTACGCTGTTTACGCACAATCAGACTCTATTCGACTAGCGGTATGCTGGCGTTTCAGTTCGAGAAAGTCTCGCCGTATTCACGTATTCGCGCAAACTGCTGGAAAGCACAAGGTAGAACGAGAGAAATAGTAGAAGGTAAATAGAGGGGAAAAGCTGCCGGCGCCAGCACGTTTTCTGAACGGCTAGTAGCGAGCGGGGACTCCCCGGCCGGCGCTGACACCTAGCCCATTGCCAACCTAAATAATGTCGTAATTGCTTTAACCGGTGCGGTGTTGCCAGTTTTCCGGCACCGTGGAGCCAGCTAATAGCTGGGCTCCCTGTCCGCCATTCGGAACCAATTGGCAGTGCGCATCGCGTTATTGGCTCGCAGATTGGCCGTACGCGACGGGCACCTGGCCGCTTCGCTATCGAGACGCCGAAATATGTGGTTGCATATGTTCTCCAGGAGCAGGCAGTTGTTATTTCCTGTTCTGCTGGCGTCGTATCAGCCCAGAGCCTTGTGGAACTGGCCCGTAGGAAAACCGGAAGGCGCTTCTCAAGTTGAGTGCAAATCTCTCTCTGTTTTAGCCTGTTACTTTTTACGAAAAAATCAACACAGTGACTAGTCCTCCAGGAGTAAAGGAATACCATTTACAGAAGTGTTCGTTTCGCGTCTTTTGGAAGACATTCTCCTGGTTCCATTGCTGCCTGCCATAACTTACCTCACCAATTGAACCTCCCACTAGTAGCCCTGCTTATACTGCCTAACAAATTCTGGAAGTAATTTGACAGCGTGTGCGGTGGGCTGCTCCCACCAATACAGAAATGTCTGCTATACTGGCCATTGCCATCTCTCATGGCATTACCACTTACACTGTGCAGAGCAGCGAGTTCTTGCTGTAGGATGCTCACGTAACAATCAGTTCCATGTGCCTTACAGTGTGTGATGAAAGCAGTCGAAGAAGGGCCATGGGGGAGACACTATTGATATTTCGAAATTTTACAGGATCTTTGAAGGAGACGAAGGCTTTAAACATAATATATCTTATATTCACAAAATAATGTGTATTTACTAAATTGGAGAAAAACGTCTTTCGAGAAAGTTCTTCATATTAAATCACTTGAGGAAGGCAACATGGGAAGGACCGTTTGGCCAGTGGAGTATTTTTATTAAAGAAAAAGGAATTTGAGAGAGATGAACGGTTGACGAGAAAAGCCTATGGTATGACTTGACATGCCAAGTTTGAAGCTGTTTTACGTATTTCGAAAACATTAACACTGTCCTTGATTAATAGTAATAACATATATTGGACATGCTTAGATGCACTCAGAGTACCTGAACTTCAGATTCCTTACGTGATTTTTGAGGAGACAGAGTCTTTCAAGCGATTTTCTGTGGAGCTGATAGCAGACAGTACTTTCTGCGATAACGTCACAGTTTTAGAGCTTCAAAGACAGACTCCAGTTTATATCAGGCTTTTATTCACATTTTCCATGTTGAAGATTTGAATTGGGCCCGGGGGAGATGGAAGGGAAGGTCAGATAGCTCAGCAGATGAGGATGTTGCTCTAGAATGTACGAATTGCCATCGAGTGCTAGTCTGGCCATGGTTTTAATCTACCATGAAGTTACGTTTCCAATATCTATAATAACACGGCAGTGGAATGCATTATTTATTTTGCTTTGAGTTTATTGAATACTACTCCTAACAGCTTAGTGCAAATACAAAAACATCTATTCAGAGAAATCACAATATAATGGGTATGAACAACGATTTAACAGATTTAACATCATTTTACAGCATTCATATTGTCACAATACACATAGCCAAACATTCTTTATTGTTACAGCTGTGGGCAAGATAAGATATGAAAAAGAACTTACAAAGATTAGCGACCATAGATAAAAACGTGAATATTACCAATGAGAGTGCATCAGATTTCATAAACACAAGTTACTATTTCGTATAAAATAAAAACGGGCTTTGTGTACTTGAATACTTCGTTACACAATAAAAGTGAAGCATATGGTGGAAGAGGCAGTTTCTTCGAAGAACATTAAAACCATTTACTGCAAAACCTTGTGAAACTGAATAGGCCAATTTCAATAAGTGCTCCTGTTGTATTGTGAACCCGAAATATACATGATGGAAAAAAAATATTCCACCCACCTGAAGCTAGGCAGCCAGGGCAGATCGTGTAAGTTTGGGTTACCTAGCTTAAGATAGATGAAATTATTTCCGTACTAGTTATTTATTTATTTTTTTGCCAACCTTATACAAAGCCCTTTATGTTTCATACAAGGCAGTAACGTGTATATACGAAATTTGGTGCACTATCTGTGGCTGCATAAACACTCGGTGCACACTTCCCAATTTCTGTTGCGTTCTTTCCTATATTCTATTTTGTCTATGGTAGATATATGAAGATCCCATATACACCAAGCTGTTGGCAACGTGGTTCAATAAACTTAAGACAAATAACACGAAACGCGCTGAGGACTCGCACATTGAGGGTTCAGCACAAATTTAATTATGTATACAGACAGTTCATCCATTTCCGGAATCGAATATCTCGACGATTTTTGTCTGTTATAAACATTGATGTCGGCAAGATACAGGTCCCGGCGATCACAAGAGTTTTAATCTTAAGTTTGAAGACTGACAACAAACGACAAAAGATATAATTACACCTTAACAAATTTACGATTTTTTTTCTTTTACTTGTACTGTGGAATCTTCCTTCTTGCCAAATTTCACGATTCTACTTCAAGGGCAGGTACTCGGTAGATTTTAATGAGTGAGTTTTTGAGTATGAAAATGTGTTACATAAATGGTCGTACCTTTTGATTACATTGAGTTAGAAGCTTAATATTTTTACAACGTAAAAGAGCTACAAACCTCAGTATTTGACATAAATGTCAAATAGACAAGTGTACCCGCTCCTGAGAAAAAAGGGGGCTTAACAAACGGACAGACGGACAGTCAGATAACAAAGGACAAAATTTTTTCATGTTATCTAATTATAAATTAACAATTTTCGTATTTTTTCCGTTACTTATTCTAGGCAAGCAGGAAGTACTCTACAGATTCTGATGAGTGGATTTGCGTCTGCCTTATCTGCGATTAGTTTTATATAGACGTAGCCCCGTGTGAATACATCCAGATATTTTATGGAAGTGACTGCTACCAGTGATTGTCCTAAATCATACAGTAATGGATCTTTCTGCCTATTACATTTTTTTTAATGTTGGGTGTCAACTATCATTTCTTGCACCAATCCACGAAGTGTCGTTCTTCTGTAGATCCTCCAGCACTTCCTTGCAATTTTCATGTTGCAACTGCTCTGTGTGACGTAAATGAGCCTATCTTTTGACTGCATTGACTTTGGAGCTGGCGTTTGTTATACTGCCAAGGGACCATAGACCTTACTACGTGACAATAAATTTGAACTTGATACGTGTACCCGTTCCTGAGAAAAAGGGGTCTTAACAGACAGACGGACGGACAGGCTGGCAGTCTAATAACAAATGACAAAAAACTTTTTTCCCTGTATTGTACCGAAAGATTAACGATTTTCCGATGTTTCCATGTACTAGTAGAGTGAAACCTTTCTTCTGGCCAAATTATGTAATTCTAGGCCAAAGGGAATTACCCGTGTAAGTTTTGAGAAGTGAGTTTGCAAGTATCAAAATATATGACATAAATGGCCGTATCTTTTGACTGCATTGACTTAGAAGCTGATGTTTATTATATCGCCAAGGGGACAGAGTATGTGATATAAATTTTAATTTGGCTCGTCTACTCGTTTGTGATAAAAAGAGGGCTTAACAGACCGTCGGACAGACAGATACACTCAGATAAAAATGACATTTTTCTTGTTCGATATAATTACAAATTAACAGTTTTCTGATTGTTTTCGTTTCGTTCTGGTGAAACTTTGCTTCTTGTCAAATTCCATGAGTCTAGGTCAAGGGGAAGTACCCTAAAGATTCCGATGAGTGAGTTTGCGAATATCAGAATGTGACGTGGATGGTGCAATTTTTTGATTGAATTGACATAAAGGCTTCACTTTATTACGTAACCAAGCGACCGTAGATGTTAATATGTGGCATAAATTTCTGCTTGGTACTTCTGCCCGTTCCTGAGAAAAAAGGATTTTTATCAGTCGGGTGGACTGACAGACAGGCAGACAAGACGGAAAGGATTTTAGCGACTGATGTACGGAAACCCCCTAGCTGAATCGTCAGCACGTGTGACCACCATGCAACTGCCCCTGGTTCGATTCCGGGCCGGGTCGGAGATTTTCTCCGCTCGGGAAATTGGCCTTGGTTTGGCCACATCATCGTGTCATCATCGAACAACGAGTCGCCCACTGAGGCGTCGACTGAAAAAAAAGAAATTGCAACTCTGCAGCCGGCAGCCGAACTTCCCCAAGTGGGTTGTTGTATGTATGTTGTATGTTAACCGGGGACCTAGAAACGACGGAGAGGCTCCATCCCCGCCGTAGCCATAGTGGTCCACAACCTCACGACGACTATCGCAGTCCACTTCACCCCTCCGCCCCCCCCCCACACTGAACCCAGTGTTATTGTGGGGTTCGGCCCCCAGTGGACGACACCCCCCCCCCCCCCCCCCGGGAACGTCTCACACCATACGAGTGTAACCCCTATGTTTGGGTGGTAGAGTAATGGTGGTGTGCGCGTACATGGAGAACTTGTTTGCGCAGCAATCGCCGACATAGTGTAGCTGAGGCGAAATAAGGGAAACCAGCCTGCATTCGCCGAGGCAGATGGAAAACCGCCTAAAAACCATTCACAGACTGACCGGCTCACCGGACCTCGACACAAGTCCGCCGGGCGGGTTCGTGCCGGGGACCAGGCGCTCCTTCCCTCTCCGGAAAGCCGTGCGTTAGACCGCTCGGCTACCCCAAGTGGGTACTTCGGGCTATCAGTGCCATACGATCATGTCCTTTCACTTCGATGTAGGGAACCCCAAAAAGAAGAGGTACCTAGCAGCGGGGTGTCGGCCGGTTTCCGAGCGGTGCCGAAACGTAAAGTGGCAGCACCGGCAGGCGGTTAGCGGCTTGGCGTTGGCGGGGTTTTGTCGCCGTCGCCGTGGCAATCGATACGCTTGCGGCGGTGGCGTGGCGCCGGCCGCCGTGTGCCCCTGTGGTCAGCGCGCCCCGCAAGACACGCCGCGGCGCGACTGGTCGCCGCACGCGGCTCGGCTGAATAAATTATCGGCAGGAGCGTTTTCCAGCTGTGCCCCCCGCACGGCGCCGTCTCGGCCGCGGCGTATTGATTGCGCAGTCCGCGCTGTGGCTATGGGTCCGCCGGCCGGGCCTTTAATAGCCGTCGTAAATCATGGCGGCGGCAATAGCGCGCGCTCGATAGCGCACAGTGCTAATTGTCGCGAGCGGACGCCTTATCTGCCGGCGCGCAGCCGCGCTCCTCTGATAGAAGCTCAGCGGCGGAGCGAGGTACCTGCGGGGGTGGACGTGTCTCAGGCCACACCGTCCGCGTGCACTGTAGTACCTGCCGAAAATAGCCGTTAGATACTCACTTTTTTTGTCGTTTCAACAATTACGGATTAGCCGAGCGGTCTAAGGCGCTGCAGTCGTGGACTGTGCGGCTGGTCCCGGCGGAGGTTCGAGTTCTCCCCCGGGCATGGGTGTGTGTATGTGTTTGTCCTTAGGATAATTTAGGTTAAGTAGTGTGTAAGCTTAGGGACTGATGACCTTAGCAGTTAAGTCCCCTAAGATTTCACACACATTTGAACATTTTTTGAACAATTACTTGGCGTGCCACCACTCCATAGAGACGTGGAGATAACTGGTCTCACTTCGGCTTCGAGTGTATCGAGAATAGTCATGAAATTTTAATTAAGCGTACTATTTATATATGTACTGTGCAGAGATACAGTATGTATTATACCAATTTTCTAAAAGAAAAGAGGTCAAAGAAACAACTATGAAAATTATAGAGGAATTAGCCCCCTAATCTCAATCTATGAAATATTCGTAAAAGATTAAAAATCGTAAAAAACTGTAACACAGGCTCTTCGATTAGAAGAACAAAGTGGACTCAGGAATGGCCGGGCCGTTCACGCAGTGATATTTACCAGCAAAAAATTCTAGAGAAACGACGAGAAGTCAGTTTAGAGACATACAATATGTGATCAAAAGTATCCGGACACCTGGCTGAAAATGACTTGCATGCTCGTAGCGTCTTTCATCGGTAATGCTGGAATTCAGTATGGTTTGGCCCACCCTTAGCCTTGATGACAGCTTCCACTCTCGCAGGCATACGTTCAGTCAGGTGCTAGAAGGTTTCTTGGGGAATGGCAGCCCATTCTTCACGGAGTGCTGCACTGATGAGAGGTATAGATGTCGGTCGGTGACGCCTGGCACGAAGTCGGCATTCCAAAACATCCCAAAGATGTTCTATAGGATTCAGTCAGGACTCTGTACAGGCCAGTCGATTACAGGGATCTTATTGTCGTGTAACCACTCCCCACAGGCCGTGTATTAACAACAGGTGCTCGATCGTGTTGAAAGATGCAATCGCCATCCCCGAATTGCTCTTGAAGAATGGGAAGCAAGAAGGTGCTTAAAACATCAATGTAGGCCTGTGCTGTTATAGTGCCACGCAAAACAACGACCACACCATAACACCACCGCCTCCGAATTTTATTGGTAGCACTACACACGGTGGCAGATGACGTTCACCGGGCATTCGGCATACCCTCACCCTGCCATCGGATTGCCACATTGTGTACCGTGATTCGTCACTCGACACAACGTTCTTCCACTGTTCAAGTGTCCAATATTTACGCTCCTTACGCCAAGCGAGGCGTCGTTTGCCATTTGTCGGCGTGATATGTGTCTTATGAGCAGCCGCTCGACCATGATATCCAAGTTTTCTCACCTCCCGCCTAACTGTCATAGTACTTGCAGTGGATACCGATGCACTTTAGAATTCGTGTGTGACGGACTGGATAGATGTCTGCTTATTACATATTACCACCCTCTTCAACTGTCGGCGGTCTCTATCAGTCAACAGACGAGGTCGGCCTGTACGCTTTTGTGCCGTACGTGTCCCTTCACGTTTCCATTTCAATATCACGTCGGAAACAGTGGACCAAGGGATGTTTAGGAGTGTGGAAATCTCGCTTACGGACGTATGACACAAATGACACCCAATCACGTGACCACGTTTGAAGTCCGTGAGTTCCGCGGAGCGCCCCTTTCTGATCTCTCACGATGTCTAATGACTACTGAGGTCGCTAATAAGGAGTACCTGGCAGTAGATGATAGCACAACGCACCTAATATGAGAAACGTATGTTTTTGGGGCTGCCCGGATACTTTTGATCACATAGTGTATATAGTTTTTATTCACTTCAAAAAGCCTTTGACAGTTTAAACTGAAAGAAAATATTGTACATAATGACTGAAGTTAGTTGTCTTGTACAACTTACTGCAGCTATGAAAAGCTTATAGCAGAACAGAGTAATAAAATATAAGTAGGCGATAAAAAAACTGAAGGGACTTAAATCTGGTGGCGAAAAATAATTCAAAATATTTGATCAATTTTACATACATTGCCCTTAAGACGGATCGTGTCATTAGTCACCAACTGTCAACTATAAAACGTGGAGTTTTGATAATGATTTACCTTGCCAGTCCAGAGGAAGTCATCTAGGTACGACTAACCATCGCACAAGATAACAACCACAAATTCACTTCCACAAAATCGTGGCTCGCTGAAAAATGGAGATGAAGTAGCTAGAAGCGGTAAGTACATTTCGCAACCACCCCTCCTACCGTTAAATCTGGTTAATAAGAGGGTTGATTAAGTCATGTAAACGCTTCCAGATTACGCGTTCAGAGCTGTCTGTTGTTAGCGGGCTGCGACGGAAACGTGACCCGCACAAAGCTGTGCGGGAACTTTTGGATATCGCGCTGCGAGCTCCTGGCGGTGCTGGCTGGAGCTCTTGGGGAATTCGTGACGGCCGTAAAGGGGGGCGCGGCAGACAGCTGTAAGGCAATACCGCTCGCGCCGATGAATGCCGCTTTGTTGTTAGCAAAACAAGCCGCCCATTACGGCCCCAGTCCCGGCACGTCCCTGCTCGGATGTCGGGGGCAGCGCAGCCCAGGCGGCCGGCCTGGCCCCGCGGGCCTAACTAGCACAGTGGCAGCACTGCGCGGCGCGGAGCGGCGCGGCGCGGGGGGAACCCCCAACCTCTGTGTGTCTGCACGGGGAGTCCCCGGCCGCCGCTAATGGCGGCCGCGCTGCGCGGACGAGTGCAAATTGCGCCAATCAGGGCGTCTCGCGATACGCCGCGTCCTGGCGCCCGCCGATATAATGATTTCCTGTTAATTGTGCCCGCCCTGTCATCTGTAGTTTTTGATAACCCGCAAAAATTTTTGCCCTCTGTCGCTACCTCTCTCTACCGCCCTGCCGTCGCCATGCCCTCTTTTTTTTCCGCGGCACCATCCCCACCTCTACTGCTATAATGTGCCACAGGACGAGGGATTAATTGCCACGTGTCGTTTTTCCACCGAACAGACTCGTCAGATAGAATTTAAAAAAAAAGTCATCCTTTTTGTTCATGATATTTGTTCATTCGGCGAGCCATTTGCGACCAAGCAATAGAAAATTTCACAGTGCAGACAGGAGGTTGGTTAATGATGTTGAATAGGCTACCTGGTCCTCACTTAAAACAATTTCATACAAGATTGCGTTGAAAAAATTATTCAGTCTCATAACAAAGTTTTTCTACTTTGGGTGTCTTCAAACTTATGGGGACATGCACGAAGAACAGTTCACACAAGAGGATCCATCTACATATACACCACTAAAGGGACCGTGAAGTGCATGGTAATAGGAATTTTGTCCTTGAGTGTGGACAGAATGTCTTTTTGTATTTATCTATAAATGCTCAAATCTCTTTTGTCATATTTTAGTACAGTCGCTAACGACCTGTTTGTAATACACTTATCAATCCCATGGAAATCACGAAATCTCCCTCATATTCGTTGTTTGTAATACGTAAAATCCCACAGTGGTACTTTAGAACAGGTGGAACAACCATCTTGATTGATAAACGCGACTTTTCCACAGTACTCCAAATAAATAAAAGTTTTCTCTCCACTACCTGTTTCTCATCACAATGCTCCGTTTCTATTGCTCCCAGGTAAGCTACATGCTTGTCTTCTTGACTTGTGCACAATAAATCCAGATATGTGCGCAACATTCACCCTTAAG
This sequence comes from Schistocerca serialis cubense, assembly GCF_023864345.2. Taxonomy (NCBI): domain Eukaryota; kingdom Metazoa; phylum Arthropoda; class Insecta; order Orthoptera; family Acrididae; genus Schistocerca; species Schistocerca serialis. The sequence goes on along the minus strand of NC_064643.1, from coordinate 222,057,137 downwards.
TTTACTTTCCTTAAAAAGCAGACATCGTGTCAGACGGGATAAAAGCTATGGAAAGGAAGTGGTTCTAGTGCACTACTAAACTAAATAAACGTGTAACAAAATATGCTGCTTTCCTTTGAGTCTTCCCTTTAGGGAGTCCAAGCTGACGAGCAATACTGAAATATTGGTTGAACGAGGGTTTTCTAAGCTACTTCCTTTCTGGGTGCACCACGTTCCTTAGGCTTCTTCCAATGACTTTCAGTCTGGCATGAGCCTTGTCTGCCATCTGTTTTATGCAGTCGTACCATTATAAATAGCTCTGTGTGAATACATCCACATATTTTATGGAATTACCTGCTTCTAGTGATTGTCCTGCAGCCGTGTGATCATACAGTAATGTCTATTACATTTTTTTTTTTTTTATGTTAGAGGTCAACTACCAATCCTTGCACCAATCCACCAAGTGTCGTTTTTCTAGAGATCTTCCAGCACTTCGTAGCAATTTTCAAACGTTGCTCTGTATGCAACAGCATCATCAGCGTAAAGCTTCATGGAACTTCCACCTAGGTCATTTATATACATTGTGAAAAGTAGTGGTTCTATAACAGTCCCTTGGAAAACGACGAAAGTTATTTTTACATCTGATGATTTCTCCTCATTAAGAATGACATGCTGCGTTCTATTTTCTCGGAACCCTTTAACCCAGACACATCTGACATTCCGTTCGCTTTATATTGTTCACTAAGCGGCTGTGTGGAATTGTATGGAACACCTTTTTGCAGCCGAGGAATACGGCATCAACCTTGGGTCTCTTGGTGAGGAGAGCGAGCTGGTTCTTAAGCGACTGTTGTTTGTGGAATTCATGTTCATTGCTACATAGGAAATTTTATGTCCCTAGAAATGTCATTTTGCGTTAGCATAAAACGCGTTCCAAAATTCTTCAACACACGATATGGGTCTATGGTTTTGTGCGTCTGTCCGACGACCTTTCTTGAAAACGGCAATGGTCTGACCTTTTTCCCGACCAGTAGGAACACTTTACTCTTCATGTACGCTAAAAGAGGAGTATATTCTTCTGCACACTCTATATATATATATGGGATCAGGTGCAGTGGCCATTCCTCTGTTGCGCGATTTCATATCATTTCCTATCCCATGGTCATTCATTTTGAAGTTCCGACGATGGGAAGGAGGAACCACAATACGATCTTACCGGGTGAAAAAGTTTTCGGAAAAGACGTTTAGTATTTCAGCTTTCTCTCTGTCATCCTCCGTTGAGATGTCATAACGATATTGGAGCGTCTGGGCAGATGGCTCCGATCTGTTTACTGATCTAAAATAAGACCAATACAATACACAAATTTTCTGTCGATTGTGGGGACTTCCGTAATGGTAGGACGAGTCACGCATCTCCTTAAGCTAATTTTAGCTTCGCTTTTCTTTGTATATGAGGCTTTGGATATTTTTATGTCTGTAGTGAAGCTCTGTTTGCTTTTGAAGCAGTTTTCTGACTTGGACGTCCAACAAACCTCAGAAGTTTGCTCGACACACACCTGTATAAGGCGTATTATACAGTACCCTTGAACTTCTTTCTCTATCCGTTTGTGAAGGCTAATCTCAGTAACTATTCTAGGGCTTTTGATATGGTTTTCAGTAATAGATACACTGATTCAAGAGCAAGGTTTGTATATATCATTTATTAACGCTACGCCCTATATAACTTACGTTTCAATAGGTTTGAGTCGTGTACCTAATTTTGTCCCTCTAGGAATTTTCGGTTTCCGCCGTTGGTAACGAAAGTTTAGCTGCGCGTACATGCGTGACCTCTATGTAATGTTTGTAATGTTTGTAATTGTAATGTTGAGATAGTTGGTTTTGTGGAGTGCGTGTAGCTTGCGTGTACAGAGAAATTCATTTTTTTACGCTGAAGTGAGTTAGTGTAGCTGACAAATTAACATCCTGCAGCTCCTAGTGTGAGCAATATTTGTGTTCAAATATTGCGCCGCATTTCAGTCGTATGTTTCTGATGTGTAATCGTTGCAGTCAAGGGTTTGACCTATGTTGCTGTAGCGGACAATGTAATAAATCTGGGGATGTTCATAATTTCCTTCGTGCAGTTCCCAACGTCGGGCACGAAATTTGAAAGTGTTGGTAAATACTGATTTTATTTGCGGTTTATAAAAATTATTAAAATTTTTTGGTATGTGAAAGCACAAGGGGGGAGAAATGAATTCGTTGCACGAAATGCATAGTTTGATGCGACGAAACGTGCAGTTTATTTACACATACATAGAAATAAGTAGGGTACACATCTTTAGAAGTAAGAAAAAGCTACGAAAACTGTTCGTTCATGGTATTGAAATGATTCATAGTAGTGAAACTGCTTAGCAACGTTAGACAGGAAAGTTATATTTAAATTGATCGTAATCCGGCCGAAGTGGCCGTGCGGTTAAAGGCGCTGCAGTCTGGAACCGCAAGACCGCTACGGTCGCAGGTTCGAATCCTGCCTCGGGCATGGATGTTTGTGATGTCCTTAGGTTAGTTAGGTTTAAGTAGTTCTAAGTTCTAGGGGACTAATGACCTCAGCAGTTGAGTCCCATAGTGCTCAGAGCCATTTTTAAATTGATCGTACTTCGTAAAATTTTTGTGGGGACGAAATTACGAAGACATTTGTGTATTTCTGGTTTTGCATTGTTCACGTTTATGTCAAATACTGACTTCAGTTCAATCGTAAGTTGCCTTCACATTGAGCAGGAATTCAGGGAAATACATAACAATTTGTATAATTTTCCGTAAAATTTCAGGGTTTATACAGGTCCTAACGTACTAAAATGGCGATATTTGGGCCACCTACCTTAATGTTCTCTTTCCTGCACACTTTCCCGAAAACCATTTCGTGGCCAACCCCACCCCTACCCGACCCGTACTGCACGACTCCCTCTCCCTAGCTTAGGTCCTATTTTGAGTACGCTCTTGTAACATGGTTGATCGGTTGACTCTTGGTTTCAAGTCTGAGGGCACGGACAGGAATTTCTGTGCGAAGTCGTATGCAGATGTCCTCGTATTTCTACCAGCATCCAATGAATCTCGTCCCGACCTCCCCGACATTTTTGTATTTACGATGAAAAATGACATTTATGAAAATTTTCACAACGAGCTCTTTGGGCTCGCAGACACGGGAGACGGAAATGCACGCTGTGACGGCGGCAGAAGGACGCTTACTTTTTCTGCCTGGCGGTCTAACTAGCAGACGCGGCCGCGCGCCGCTCCTGACCCTTGAACCGGCGCAGGGAGGAGGATGGAGAGAGAGAGAGAGAGAGAGAGAGAGAGAGAGAGAGAGGGGTGGAGGAGGTGGTGGGCAGAGCGAGGAGGGCAACAATGGAAGGACCTGCGGGCACGAGAGGGCGCTGCCCGGCGCTCCTTCCGCTAATTATCATTCATCACAGCATTGTCGAGTGCACTAAACTACACAGGCCAGTTAATTCGCGTTCTAAGGGAATTGTTTGAGCGGCCGGCCGGCCGGCTGGACGGCCAGTGGCGGGCCTGTGCAAGTTTCTCCGCTTTGTCTGCGCGCGCACGCACGCGCCCACGCCCACGCACACGCACACGCAGGAAACCGGCCCGCGCGTGTTTTGTTAGCGGGCCGCGCTGCCCGCGGCGGGTTACCTGGCCGGCCTGCCCTTCCTTTGAGGGCCCGCCGCGATATGCGCTAATGACTGATAAACACGGCGCGCCGGCACCCGGCCCCAGGGCTGCCAACACACAGCCGGCCCTCACCCGCCCCGCCAAAAGGTCGATTACAACGCGCGGAGCGCCCGACGCGTCACTTTCTGCTGACGCGCAGCCCTCCAAATCTGTACCGCAGCGAGCACGGTATTAGTTGCTCCACCCGTCCGAGGATCTCTGGTACATCTAACGACCGAACGCCATACGTTTTTAGCACCTCTAATTCTGTACCGCTCTCTTTACAAGTCCTTGGAGTGTGCCGCTGTGCAAGCCGGGCAAAATAAAAATCTCACGCACCTTAAGGTATGCAACCCAGCTTACATCATCTGCAAGCGAGAGGCAATGTAGGTTTTGTTGCCTATCCTAAGGCGCATGAAACACATTTTCGCATATTTTTATTTTGCCCAGTTTGTACAAGATGGTCATAAGGTCTCTATCCATTTCTAAGAAATAAAGGACGTAAAACTTCCTGGCAGAGTAAAACTGTGTGCCGGACCGAGACTCGAACTCGGGACCGCTTGGAAGGTAGGAGGCGAGGTACTGGCAGAAGTAAAGCTGTGAGGACGGGGCGTGGGTCGTGCTTGGGTAGCTCAGTTGGTAGAGCACTTGCCAGCGAAAGGCAAAGGTCCCGAGTTCGAGTCTCGGTCCGGCACACAGTTTTAATCTGCCAGAAAGTTTCATATCAGCGCACACTCCGCTGCATAGTGAAAATCTCATTCTGGAAATATCCCCGAGGCTGTGGCTAAGCCATGACTCCTCAATATCATTTCTTTCAGGAGTGCTGGTTCTGCAGGGTTCGCAAGAGAGCTTCTGTAAAGTTTGGAAGGTAGGAGGCGAGGTACTGGCAGAAGTAAACCTGTGAGGACGGCTCGTGAGTCGTGCTTGGGTAGCTCAGTTGGTAGAGCACTTGCCAGCGAAAGGCATAGGTCACGAGTTCGAGTCTCGGTCCGGCACACATTTTTAATCTGCCAGGAAGTTTCATATCGGCGCACACTCCGCTGCAGAGCGAAAATCTCATTCTGGAATAATGGTTGTATTTATATAAAACGTATGTACTGTGTGATCAAAAAGTCAGTACAAATTTGAAAACTTAACAAACCACGGAATAATGTAGATAGAGAGGTTTAAATTGACACACGTGCTTGAAATGACATGGGGTTTTATTAGAACCAAAACAAAAAACAAAGTATTGCTAGACGCGTGAAAGATCTCTTGCGCGCGTCGTTTGGTGATGATCCTGTGCTCAGCCGCCACTTTCGTCATGCTTGGCATCCCAGGTCCCCAGACCTCAGTCCGTGCGATTATTGGCTTTGGGGTTACCTGAAGTCGCAAGTGTATCGTGATCGACCAACTTCTCTTGGGATTCTGAAAGACAACATCCGACGCCAATACCTCACCATAACTCCGGACATGCTTTACAGTGCTGTTCGCAACATTATTCCTCGACCACAGCTATTGTTGAGGAATGATGGTGGACATATTGAGTATTTCCTGTAACGAACATCAATTTTGCTTTGTCTTACTTTGTTGTGCTAATTATTGCTATTCTGATCAGATGAAGCGCCATCTGTCAGACATTTTTTGAATTTTTGTATTTTTTTGGTTCTAATAAAACCCCATGTCATTCCAAGCATGTGTGTCATTTGTACCTCTGTATCTACATTATCCCGTGATTTATTCAGTTTTCATATTTATACTGACTTTTTGATCACGCGGTATTTCTATTGCTAATCTTTGAGGGCTGTAAATAAAGTAGTGGCAGCATTGATAGCATGCAATATTTAATGAAATGACAAGTACAATGTCATTTTCCAACACATTCCATGGATGGTACAGCAACCGGCAATATACCGTGAAGTCTTGGTTGGACGAGTGTAACTGCCTTGCCGCAGTGCTGATGCTGGTTTCCTGGTTTCCGTCAGGTCACCGCAGTTAAGCGCTGTCTGCCAGGGCTAGCACTTAAAATGGGTGACCATTTGGTCTGCGGACACTGTTGGCAAGTGGGATGCACTCAGCCCTTATGAGGCAAACTGAGGAGCTACTTGATTGAGAAGCAGCGGCTCCGGTCTCGTAAACTGACTTTCGGCAGGGAGAGCGGTGTACTCATCCTCAATCTATGACGACTGTGGGCTGAGGATGACACGGCGGCCGGCCGGTTTCGCTCGATCTTCATGGCCTGTTCGGGAGGAGTTTAGTTATAATTACGGATTTCGACTTTTTCTGGCATCTTCAGATTAGCCCACACAAAGAAATACACATTGTGTTAACAAACGCCATGACCCAATTTTGCATAACTGGAGCTACTGGCAAGAAATTGTAACAAAGCGTACTGAATTAGGTTGATGCTTAATTCCGTAGCGTTTTTCTTTTTCATGTTGCTATTTCGCTTGCCATAGGTTTATTTATCGATTGTAATTTTTTATCTGTAGTTCAAATGGCTCTGAGCACTATGGGACTTAACAGCTGTGGTCATCAGTCCCCTACAACTTAGAACTACTTAAACCTAACTACATCACACACATCCATGCCCGAGGCAGGATTCGAACCGGCGACCGTAGCAGTCGCTCGGTTCCGGACTGCGCGCCTAGAACCGCGAGACAACCGCGGCCGGCTTATCTGTAGTTCACTGTTGATATTTGAGTTTACATACTGTTATTTTGAGTTAGTGAGTGGAGCTGTGGACACTGGAAAATGGAGTGCCAAGTGGAGAAATCAGAACATTTCCAACATGTTCTTCCGTTTGTGGTCAATAAATGGGTGACAGCAGCGGAGACACGCAGAAACATTTGAGTCAAATTGTTCAAATGGCTCTGAGCACTATGGGACTTAAACATCTGAGGTCATCAGTCCCCAAGGCTTAGAACTACTTAAACCTAACTAATCTAAGGACATCACACACATCCATGCCCGAGGCAGGATTCAAACCTGCGACCGTAGCGGTCGCGCGGTTCCACACTGAAGCGCCTAGAACCGTTCATGTGTGTGGATAACGCCACTTGACGGATCACGGTAAGAAAATGGTTGTCTGGTTTTAAAAAGGATCGTTTCGACGTTAGTTACTCACCACGTTCAGGAAGACTTTTGGTGTTTGATGAAGATCGTATTAATTGACAATCATCACCCTTAGTGTACTCGAGAACTGGTAAATGTGATGAACTGTGATCATTTTATCATGTGCGACATTTACATGCAGTGGGGAAGATATATAGAAAAAATGTAGCTTATGTCCGCCGAGACATTCATTAGGGGATCTTGTAGAAATCTGAGGTACGTGACATTAGATGCGTACGCACAGAATTGGCGTAAATAAAGGGCCGCTGAGTTGCGTACGCAGTGATGGCGCAAGACACAGATGGATTCCATAGGATTTACATCAGGCGAATTTGGGCGTCGAAACATCAATGTGAGTTCACTGTAACACTCTTCAAACCACTGTAGCATGGTTCTAGCTCCGAGACACGGACAATTATACTGCTGAAAGATGACATCGCCGTTGGGAAAGGCATCAAGCATGAAGGGATCCAGGTGGTTCATAGCTGTCAGCGTGTCTTCGACAGGACTCATGCAAGCGCAGGAGAATGTCTCCCACATTAGTCAATAATACTGCTCCTACCAGCCTGCGCTCGTGCTGCACGTTCCGAGCCGCCGTTTACCTCGATGGCGGCGTTTGTGGGGACGACCATCAACCTAGTGTACCAAAAATGTCATTCACCCAACGAGACCACACGTTTGTATTGATCGACGGTCGAGGCCCTACGGTCTCGTGCCCACTGTAGTCGTGCAACGTAAGGCTGGTCTGTTGCGGAGCTCCATGTTCAACAATGTACGATGAACGCTGTGCTCCGAAACACTTGGGTGTGTGAACTTGCATTGTGCTCTTTCGGCAGAGGTGCCTCGTATCACCATCTGCTCCACTTCACAGAGCAAAAGAGCCTCCGAACCCCATGTTCTCTGAAGAGTCGTGGAGTCCAACCATTTAGCGCTTAGTGATAATTTCACTGATCTTTCACCCCTTTCTGTAGAAGCTCACAACTGTAGCAAGTAATCAATCGCCCACTTTCGCCGTTTCCGAGATTTTCGTTCACAGGCTCTGCGTAATAATAATCTGACCTTTCTCAAGGTCGCTTGTCTCAATGGATTTCACAATTTTCAGTCTGTATCTTCACTAGGATGATACCCCATCAGTGTCTGCTCCGCTTACATACTTTTGTTACAGCTTTACGAGGCTCCAGGTGGCATTCAACGTCGCAGTGGACTGTGGTTATTATGTTTTGGCTTATCGGTGTATATCCTGCAAATAATCGAGAACTTTCGACGTAGTAGCAACTCTAAGATGAGCTGCTGACACTGATCAAGGAATGGGTACGAAATGCAACAACCCTACTCGAAACGCGAGGAGCTTCGCAGATCTTTCATTTTTCTTTTTCGTTCCGATCTCCGAAACCGGAACTGTGCAAAGACCTAACGGGTTGCCATCGCTCGCGCCGCAATACTTAACTCGCGAGAGAGCAGTACGTTTTCGCCGGGCCGCCACGGGTTATTAAACAGTGCCACACTCGGCGCCCTCTGGTTGGTATCTGCCTCACATAACGCTGCGGGTTGGTCTACCGCCAACGTCTTTCGCCACGGGGTGCCTCCGCCCTTATAATGACGTCTCTGCGTTCTCCCGGCTAGAAGAAGAATTGTAGCTATAAAACGCGCACTGTACTCGCTGGGAAATAATTCGCCGCGCAGATTTTAACGCAACGGAATTCCGCATATTTTTTTCTGCGCTCGCGCGGGACGAATTATGGGCTTGGTGAGGGCGAGGAAAGGGCCTGCGAAGACGATGATTATGTTGGCAGCGGCGTCCCGTGAAGGATGGCGCGACAGGCGTCGAGTGGGGGTGGTGGCGGGGGTGGTGGTGGTGGGGTCGCGTCGCCGTGACGTCGCGACGCCTTCCCTTCTTCACCCACAACCGACCACCCTCGCCCGCCACGCTGACAGCTTACAGCCTCTTCCTGCTAAGGGAAGACTAATTTTTTTTGGCACTTATTCAGACTGGAAATACGCTCAACTAGCCTCATTTTGGTTCGTTTTGTTGCCACGTCTCAGCACTGCTTTCCGTGGGCGTGGTTTCGCGTGTGTGGTGAAATGAAGTACAGACGAAGTTGTATCGATGAACCGTATACACTAGCATTCTTGTATTAAGTAATAAAACAAATTGAAAAAAAAAAAAGATCGGGCGAGTGTTTCGAAAAATGATTTGTCTGAAAGTAAGAAATAAAATAAATTAGAGAAATGTCTTTTGATTGATGCTCGAAATCGTGTAGAGCAGCTGAGATGCTCATACTTCAGTGACTTAAGGAGACCACTGAGTGAAATTTTACCACACAGATATCGCCTAGTACTCTAAAAATTCTAAGATTCTGAGTTAAACAAAAAAATTTAAATTCTGAATCGGCGCCTCATTTGCTCTACATAATTTCGAGCATCATTCAAAGTCGCGTCATATGTTTCTCTATTCTATTTCATTCACTAAACATTTAACCGGTCTTTTAAATTTATTTTTATTTTCAAGTTTGGTATAGAAAACACGATGTATAATATATTTACATGTAAATCGGTATTCTGTTATTAGTAAGAGTAATATAGTGTAGATCGAGAGAAAGCAGGGAAGTTTCAATAAATGCTTTGATTTGATATTTTTTGGCACTTCATTTACAGAGCTAGAAGCAGCTGTTTGTGAAATATTAAATCTACCCTCAAACAACTAATAATCATCATGATTATTTTCAAGCAATTAAATCTTCTTATGAAAGACCAGACCTCACGGTGATCAATCCGTTACCATATCTGTCCACTTCCCATCCTCAGTTTGGTTATGAAAATTCGGACAAAATTCAAAGCGTAATTTATGGGGAGTCTTCTTTTCGCTCCGCCCAAACATTTGACCAAAAATAAAAAGAAAAAAACGAGTAACCTGGATACACGATAAAACAATGTACCATGAAGCAAGATTAGAATGTTTGAGAATAAGTATTTCTAGCTGATGGTCATGCACGAAAGATTGGACAATCTACAACAGATGCTCCCAGACCTTTTGTCACTGCGTACTGCTTGACATTTTTAGATATCTGGGATTACCACTACAGCTTGTTCAGTTTTTAATGAACCATGAGGTGGGGGGAAAGGGGGGGGGAAAGGGGTGGGGGGAAAGGGAGGGGACGGTTACAGAAGGTTGAGCGTCGACGCAAGCTTTCTTCGTATCACGAAGCCCAAAAAAGTGACAATAAAAACAGTAAACTGTTGACTAATAAATGACTACTGCTCTATCACACATTGGTAAACGGCTTAGGTTGGCAGCGGAACCCATCTTCCGGATAGCTTTCTCATGTCCAAATGTTTGTGCAAAATATTATGTACCCGTTCATTCGAGATGCCCACAGCACTAGCAATCTCACGCACCTTAACTCTTCTGTCATCCATCACCATATCATTGACTTTATCAATGATTTGTGAAGTCGTAAGCTCCACACGGCGTCCAGAACGTTCAGCATCACTTGTTCCCATATGGTCACTCCGAAAATTTTCGAACCACTTATAAACTGTTCTGATTGAAGGTGCAGAGTCACCGTAATGTTTATCAAGCTTCTCTTTAGTCTTCTGAGGCTTTTTGTCTTTCATAAAGTAATATTTAATCACCACACGAAATTCTTCTTCGTACGTTCTTTGACAATCACTAGACTTCCTTGATTCACACGAATGCCCAACACAGAGAAATCGACAAATGTGGTTGAAACTTGGTGTGCGTTCTTCCCAAAGATGCTACTAACTAAACATGACCTCGATACGCGCCGGTGGTGACATCTCTTGGACTTTGCGCAGACTTTCCAAACGCCCCTCGTTTGCGTGCATGTCAGAAGGAACATTGCCTTGTACTTTTTAATAGCACAGGCACTACTGT